>NC_047084.1:424144620-424445562 GCF_902459505.1 Geotrypetes seraphini
TTTACACACTATTGAGGTGAGGCTTACCGGTCTATAGTTCGCAGCCTCAGCCTTGCAACCCTTTTTATGTAGAGGAACGACGTTGGCAGTTTTCCAGTCCAACGGTACTTTCCCCGTACTTAGTGAAAGATTGAAGAGCACTGCCAACGGTTCCGCCAGAACATCTCTCAATTCTCTGAGCACTCTTGGGTGTAGATTGTCCGGTCCCATGGCTTTGCTCACCTTGAGTCTTGCCAGTTCATTGTAGATGTCCCCAGGTGTGAACTCAAAATTCTGAAACGGGTCATCCACGTCTTGTTTCTCTTTCAACTGTGGTCCATGTCCTGGTGCCTCGCAGGTGAAGACTGAGCAGAAATATTCATTTAGTAGTTCTGCTTTCTTGGAGTCCGCCACTGCGTAGTTTCCGTCCGGTTGTCTAAGGCGTACTATACCGTCTGTGTTCCTTTTCCTATCACTGATATACCTAAAGAAGGATTTGTCCCCCTTTTTAATGTTTTTTGCCAGAGTTTCTTCCACTCGAAGTTTGGCCTCCCTAACTGCTGTTTTGACTGCTGCAGATCTGGTCTTATATTCTACTTTAGTTTCTTTTTTTTGCGTACGTTTGTAGGAAAGAAATGCTTTTTTCTTTTCCTTAATGAGGTGCGAGATCTCTCCAGTGAACCATTGGGGTTTGTTGTTTCTTTGCCGTTTATCTACTGATTTTATGTAGCGATTAGTTGCTTCGTGTATGGATGATTTCAGGTATGTTGGCCTCACGGTAGGAAAGTCGTCAGGGTTCTGCTGCATGGGGGGATGGGAGGGAGAGATGGATAGATGCTGCACATGGGGGGGGAAGCGCTGCCGCCAGCAAATGAGGGAGTGTCAGGGACATTTGGGAGGTGCTTCGGGAGTTGGTTCAACTAGGGCTTATTTTTGAGGTAGGGTTTAAATAAGGACTTACCCCAAAAATCATGCTAGGGCTTATTTTCGGGAAAACACGGTAGTATTTGTTACAAAAGACTGGAGGGTCCACATCTCACTGCAGGACTGATACCTGCATCTTAGTACTACAGTATCGATTGTTTAGTTTTTGTTGTTCTATTTTAAGATGGTAAACATGAAATCTACTACTAAGGTGAGAGCTATTCACTTGATTAAAATCCCCAATTAAGACTTGCAGTATGAATGGAACACAGTTTTTGCCAACCCAGCTAACTTAATTTTAAGCAGTTTTAAATTTGTCCTGCTTTATTTATTACTTTCAAATAAACATAATTTCACTTTAACCCACAACCTCTTTTCCCCAAATTTTAAGGCACAAATTAACAACAGAATAATACTCAAGCATGGATAGGTCCTTTCTGTCTCCCACAGATAAATAATAGAAGTTAAACTTCACTTATGTTTCAGATGTCCAACGGTTCATAAAGGGGGTCAGCATAGAATAGATTACTGGTTCTTAAACCAGTCCTAGGGACTTTCCTGACACTGAGGCTGAGGAACCGACCAACGTGAAAACGGAATTCCCAGCCGTTCCGGCGGCAAGGGAATCCTTTCCTCCCTAATCGTTGGAGGCTGGGGAACCCTCCACGTGGGTGTCAGGGGAAGCCTGGGCTTCCCCATGATCCGAAGCAGACTCGCAAGGTACATGCAGCAGGATGCCCTGGTTGCCGGCATCCGCTGCCTATGAGGCTACCCCACTGCTCCGGCCTGCACAACGCTTGCACAGGCCGGCCGCGAGTACCTCGTGTCTGGAGCACAATGAGCACTTTTTCCCTTTAAAAGTGCTCATTGTGCTGAAAACCGCCCTAGCTGCAAGTGCCGGTTAGTTGAGAAAATATAGGAAAAAGGCAGTTTTAAAAGGAAATTAGCCCTTTAGACGGTACACCTTAATGTTTTTGTCTTTTTACAGAACTGACTCCACGGCTCTCAAAGCTGGAGGGCTGACCAACCAGGGGGCCAGGCTGCCGGCTGAGGCACCTGTACAAAAATATGGGGAGGTGGAGGGAGGTGGAGGGAGGGACCCAGCATGAGACCCTCCGGGTTTAACACCCCCAAGGTAGGACAGTTCCCCAAACAGGACTCATCCAAGCTCTATCTGGCACAAAAGGGGAACCAGGAGCCCAAAAACAAAGTTCCAACAGTGCTAAGAGGGGAGCCGAAAGTAGCCTCCCCACCTGCTACTGGAGACTGAGGAAGACTGGATAGTAGAGGGGAAGCTATACTGATATACAAGTTTGATCTCAGTATCCACCTGCTGGTAGCAGTGAGCTTTAATACCCATCTTTAAAGAAACTATATCGGTCTACAAGGTGATACAGAATGGGCTTTTGCCGGTGATATTTATTGTCTAAATGTGTATATGTTTGATGACAACTATTTATGGAGGGAGATTTCAAATAAGGATGATGAGACAAATAAAATTACCGTATTTTCTCGCATATAACGCGCGCGTTATACGTGGTTTTTACGTACCGCGCATACCCTTGCACGTTGTACAAAATTTTTTTTACATAGTTCCCCAACGACGTCCGATTCCCCCCCCCCCCCGCAGGACCGCTCGCACCCCCACCCCGAAGGACCGCTCACACGCACCCGCACCCCCACCCCGAAGGACCGCTCGCACCCCCACAGCCTCCCGACCCCCCTCCATCATGTAGAAGCTCCTACCGGTGTCCTGCTGCTTCCTCTTGGCGGTCCCGACACCCGACACGATCGGGGCAAGAGGGAGCTCAAGCCCTCTTGCCCCAGCCAACCGCGGCACCCACGACACGATCGGGGCAAGAGGGAGCTCAAGCCCTCTTGCCCCAGCCAACCGCGGCACCCCCGACACGATCGGGGCAAGAGGGAGCTCAAGCCCTCTTGCCCCGCCGACTCCCCAACTCCCCGACAATATCGGGCCAGGAGGGAGCCCAAGTCCTCCTGGCCCTGGCGACCCCCCCACCCCCCGCTAGTTGTTCGGGTCAGGAGGGAGCCCAAACCCTCCTGGCCACGGCGACCCCCTACCCTCACCCCGCACTACATTACGGGCAGGAGGGATCCCAGGCCCTCCTGCCCTCGACGCAAACCCCCTTCCCCCCAACGACCGCCCCCCCCAAGAACCTCCGACCGCCCCCCCAGCCGACCCGCGACTCCCCTGGCCGACCCCCACGACACCCCCACCCCCCTTCCCCGTACCTTTGTGTAGTTGGCCGGACAGACGGGAGTCAAACTCGCCTGTCCGGCAGGCAGCCAACAACGAAATGAGGCCGGATTGGCCCATCCATCCCAAAGCTCCGCCTACTGGTGGGGCCTAAGGCTCCTGGGCCAATCAGAATAGGCCCGGGAGCCTTAGGTCCCACCTGGGGGCGGGGCCTGAGGCACATGGGCCCAACCCGACCATGTGCCCAAGGCCCCGCCCCCAGGAGGGACCTAAGGCTCCCGGGCCTATTCTGATTGGCCCAGTCGCCTTAGGCCCCACCAGTAGGCGGAGCTTTGGGACGGATGGGCCAATCCCGCCTCATTCCATCGTTGGCTGCCTGCCGGACAGGCGGGTTTGGCTCCCGTCTATCCGGCCAAATACACAAAGGTACGGGGAAGGGGGGTGGGGGTGTCGTGGGGGTCGGCCAGGGGGGTCGCGGGTCGGCTGGGGGGGGGGTCGGAGGTTCTTGGGGGGGCGGTCGTTGGGGGGAGGGGTTTTGCATCGAGGGCAGGAGGGCCTGGGATCCCTCCTGCCCGTAATGTAGTGTGGGGTGGGGGTAGGGGGTCGCCGTGGCCAGGAGTGTTTGGGCTCCCTCCTGGCCCGAACAACTAGCGGGGGCGGTCGCCAGGGCCAGGAGGACTTGAGCTCCCTCCTGGCCCGATATTGTCGGGGAGTTGGGGAGTCGGCGGGGCAAGAGGGCTTGGGCTCCCTTTTGCCCCGATCGTGTCGGGGAGTCGGGGGGGCAAGAGGGCTCGAGCTCTCTCTTGCCCCGATCGTGTCGGGGGTGCCGCGGTTGGCTGGGGCAAGAGGGCTTGAGCTCCCTCTTGCCCCAATCGTGTCGGGGAGTCGGGACCGCCAAGAGGAAGCAGCAGGACACCGGTAGGAGCTTCTACATGATGGGGGGGTCGGGAGGCTGTGGGGGTGCGAGCGGTCTTTCAGGGTGGGGGTGCGGGTGGGAGTGCGTGCGAGCGGTCCTTCGGGGTGGGGGTGCGTGCGAGCGGTCCTTCGGGGTGGGGGTGCGAGCGGTCCTGCGGGGGGGGGTGTGAATCAGACGTCGGGGGGCATCAGGCTTTCAGGGTGGGGACAGGACTTCAAGGGGGAGAGGAAAGTCGGGGCGGGCGAAAGGAGAGTCGGGGTGGCCAGAGGAGAGTCGGGGCGGGCGAAAGGAGAGTCGGGCAGCATGCGCGGTATAAGGGTGTGCGCGGTATATAAAAATTTCTGTACATAAATTTGTGTTTTTCGCGTGCTATGCCCGTGTGCGCGTTTTACACGGGTGCACGTTATCTACGTGAAAATACGGTACTTATACAATTATATTTAATTGTTCAAATAGCTTCTGTTCTTATTATGAATACATATTCATTAGGGATATCTTGAAAACCTGACTGGCCAGGGGTCCAGTCCCTCAGGACAGGTTTAAGAACCACCGGAGTAGATAATGCAAAAGTAAAGCATAGCCATTAAAAACAAATTGTTTACATATTAGGCTTTGATGTGCTTACAGGATTAGAATGATCTGAAGCTGTGCTAGCAGCAGATGGAGTTCGGGATACTACAGGACTCATGAGCTGCGGCAATGGGCCTCGGGCAATAACAAGCTCTACATTATCTTTTGCTTTCTGCAGGATGCCGATGGCTTGTTGATGTGTAATTGTCTGATCAAGTATTTGTCCATTAATAGAAAGGATCTGATCCGCTTCTTTTAATTTTCCATTTCTATGAACAAAGAAATAAATAGGTTGAGAAGGAGGAAGTACAGCAGAAGGGCAAATTAAGTATATAAGCACAGTAACAGAGAAAGTTTAGCCATATTTTTTGAAGAGGTGTAATATCCAAATTGTATTACACGTCTGATATAATACCCACATGGCAAGTTTGGAGAATCAGACCTTAATCCATATGGTTTTCAGATAAGACTAAGGTATTTAAGAAATTTTTGCAGTAGGCAAGAAAAATAATCTAGTACCGTGTTTCCCAAAATTAAGACCTACCCCAAAAATAAGCCCTAGTATGATTTTAAAGATGGTCCTAATATAAGCCCTACCCTAAAAATAAACCCTAGTTAAGCTCAACCCCCAAAGCCACCTTGACACTGCCTGATATGCCAATCATCTCTCCCTTCATCTCCTCCACCCCAATTCTTCCTCTTTCCTTTCTCTCCCCCCCCCCCCCATGTGCAGCATATTTCCTCGCCTCTCACCCATCCCCTTGTGCAGTAGCTCTGAGGCCTCCAAAAAGAGCACTGAATGTGCCTTCCTTCTGCAGCATCTTGCTATCCCTCCCTCCCATCCCTCTGTGCAGTGAAATCCCACCGACCCTTCCACCAAGAACCTGACATACCTCCAACTCTGAAGCCTCCAAAACAGCGGTGGCAACAGCAGCTCTGAACAGGCTGCTTCATTGCCTTCCCCGCCGGGGCCTTCTCTCTGCCGCGTCACTGACATCATCAGCAACTTTCTCAACTTTTCTCAGTCTATGTTTTCTCAAAGGCCTAGTTGGATATGTGTCAGTAAACTCTGCTTTTTTCCTTTTTAATGTGGTCTTTTATTGAAAAAAGTGCAGAAAGGATGTTATTCATACTCATGTTTCTCCTCTTGGCCTCAGTCAGGAATCTTATTTTATCCTCAGTTTCCTATACAGATTTTAGTCCTTTATAATTGATCGTGTATACTACTTTAAAATTAAAACATCTAAAATAAATAAAACAGATTAGTTTTCTGAATGCTATTGGATGAGATTAGGATGCATGTGGAATTATGAATCTCTCACCTATGGGTTATACTGCCTTCTTGAATCTCCTGCACAAATATTCCCAATTCTCCTCTGTTTTCACTCTTTAAACCCACAACACTAAACCCCAATCCACCAGCTGGGGGTTTAATGAGCTTCAACACCTCAGTCTGACGACCCTGTAAAAAAAAAAACCCAAAAACAATGAACACACAACATGAAAGCATACAATCATGGTGGATTTTACTTCAGGAGCCCCTTTTACAAAACCTTAAAATGGACTAATACATTAAGTGCCACACAGCCCTTAGATATAAAATAGGATGTGCAGCATTTAGCATATGCTAGGCTTTAGTAAAAGGGCCCCTTAGTGTGTGAATGCCACATTCAAAAGACTACTGATTATGCAAGATTTAAATATATTTATCTGGTATTAACCTAAAATTATGCAGATAAGAATAAGTGCTCTAATGAATACCACCTGTACATATATGTGACCACCTCTGGGAAAAGGTAACTAAATTAGCATATCCAAAATGTTGAACATGGCTGATTTTTCATGTCATGAGTCCAAAGCAGTCTTAAAAAGTTATATGTTTGACCTTCTTTCCACATAAAAGGATGGGGTTGGATTGTGTTACAAATTGTTTTCTCTAACAGAATACATTAAAACCTTATTATTTGCTTCTGGAGCCTTTAGTCTCCTTTTCCCAGAGATAGTCACATACATCCTGAAAACATTAGGGCAGTTACACACGTATTTCTGCGGACCAAAGCATTTGTAAGTTTAGCAGAACAAAATTCAGTATAGAGCTATCTGGATAAATAGCACTGGTCAACAAGCATTTTGTTACTGGAGTTCTGTCACCTGTACCTTAATCTGACTCTAAATATGAAAACAGTTTTTGTCTATCACATCCTGTTTTTAAGTTATGCGTTTGTGTTTATATCATTTTCGTCAATAACGCTACCATGAAGCGTTGATATTTTACTGTTTCTGTAATACATTTTTGCATTTTAGGACAGCTCATCGATCACATATACCAGTAATTTGATAGTTCATACTAAAAAGTGAGTGTGCTGCTTTTTCTACCTGTGAATTTTTATATTTTGTTTGTTTTTGTCTAAGATATTATAATTATTATAAACAGATGAGGTTGTGTTAACCATCCTGATAATTTCTGTTATCCCAGGACAAGTAGGCATGATATTCTCACATGTGGGTGACGTCATCTACGGAGCCCCGATGCGGAAGCATTTTCAAGCAAACTTGATTGAAGATTTAAGTTTGCTCTGCTGCTCCACGCATGCGTGCCTTCCTGCTCCACTAGGGGGCGCATCCCCTCGTGGTCTCCAGTTCAAAATTTTCCACTGAGCCTAGAAGTCGTGTTTTTTCAGGCTCTGCCCCAACTGCCTTCTAGCACCGCAATTTTTTCTTGTTTTTCTTGATTTAGTCGCTGTGCGCGAGTTTTTTCTTGTTTCAACTGTTCCTGCTTCGTTTTTCACTGACCCGGAGGCTTCCGGGTCCCCGTGGCCACGTGGCTATTCGAGCCGCGGACAGTTTCGATTATATGTCCCGGCCTTTGACCGGCTTTAAAAAGTGCTCCCGGTGCGAGCGGCTTCTTTCCATCACAGACCCGCATCGCCGGTGCATCCTCTGCCTGGGGGCCGCTCATCCAACCGACTCCTGCCCCCAGTGCGCTACTTTCCAGAACCGGGCCCTCCGTCGAAGGAAAGCCCGCATGGCGGATCTCTTCGCCCCGGACCAACCCTCTACCTCGGCCTCGAGGTCGGCCCCGGCCTTGACCTCGGCCCCGAATACCTCAGCATCGCCTCGAGACTCGAACCCGAAGCCCTCGGGACAACAGAAAACCTCGGCTCCGGGTAAGTCCCCTCTTCCCTCTTCAGGTTCTGTGCCAGCAAAGAAACCGGCCTCGGGGACACCGGCGACGCATGGCGGAAGTCCCATGCTTATAGCCCCGGCGAAGCCCTCCAAGCCTTCGGGCCGTGCCTCCATCACACGGGAATACTCTGATACAAGGTCGCCCCCGGTGGAGTGCACCGAGGCAGTGGACATGCCCTCGATGCTGTCCGTACCCGTTTTCCAGGACCTACTCCGAGCGATGATCTCGTCGGAGCTGTCCGCTGCAATGGCCCATTTGCAACCAGCCTCGACCTCGACCCCGCATGTGCCAGACCAGCCTGAGCCTCGCGTCGAGCCACCTCGAAGAAAAGCGCACAAGCTTCGCCGCATTCCATCTTCCTCGGACTCCTCACCGAGGCACCCGAGGCGATCTCCCCCCACAGACCACCGCGGTGCAAAACGTTGTGCTAAAACGACAGAAACCTCGAACCGCCATACCTCCAAGAAGGCCCGGGGTTCCCCCACTCTACGAGGCCGTTCACCTACACCTCGTACGGGACCGCTAAGGGTGGCTGAGTTATCACTCTCCAACCCGCGCATCCTCCCAACTCCCCCTCGGACCGGGACTCCGACCCGAGGTCGCAGGTTTTCACCGAGGGAGTCCGGGTCGAGGTCACCAATTCGACATCGATCGGTACCTCGAACCCCGACATCGTCTCCGAGGGGCTCCTCGAGACGTCAGAGATCTACGACCCCGGAACACTTTCACAGTACTTCCCCGGTCTCGGAGCGTGGATCGGAGCAGGAACCTCGCTACTCGAGGGAAGCCTCCCCATCCTTCTCCACCCGACGGAGGTCTCGTTCACCGACCCCGCACGGGGCCTCGGGAACATCTCGCCCATCCTTCACTCACTTTGTCCAGGACATGGGCCACGCCTTGAACTTAGACCTCCAGTCCAACTCCAGGTACTCTAAGGAATACCTAGCGAGCTGGATATGCCATCCCTGCCCAGAGAGTCCCTCCGCTTACCGCCTAACCCGGTACTCCAACAGGCCTTCTTCAGGAACCTAGAGACCCCCTACATGGTCACAGCCGTACCCTCCAAAATCGAGGCCAAGTACCGCACAGTACCCTACCCGGGATTCGAACAACCACAGCTCTCCCACCAGTCGCTGCTAGTAGAATCCTCCTTGAAAAAGGCCCACCCATCCCGGGTCTCAGCCGCGGTCCCCCCAGGCCGAGAAGGCCGAACCCTAGACAAGTTCGGCAGGAGACTATATCAAAATGCCATGATGGCCTCTAGGGTGCAAAGCTACACTTTCACCTTCACATCCTACCTCAAACACCTCATTGGCCTATTGAGAGCCTTTGAGACTGACCTACCGGCCTCCCGCCAAGGAGCGTTTGGCCTGCTTTTAGAGTCCCTCTCCAACCTGCGCCTCCATCTATTCCACGCGGCCTACGATGGCTTCGAACTCTCCTCCAGAGAGGCAGCCTTTGCTATCGCCATGCGCCGACTAGCTTGGCTGCGCCTGGTCGACATGGACCCCAACTTACAGGACCGGTTGGCTAACCTACCCTGCGTGGGAAAAGAACTGTTCGATGACACGATCGAGGCGGCTACAAAACGCCTCTCCGAACACGAACGCTCGTTTGCCTCCCTCGTCCGGCAAAAACCTAAACCGCCCGCGCCCAGGCCATTCAGGGCCCCTCCACGCCGCTACCCTCAAAAATCCACCCCTCCCTTCTCACGGCCTCCACCCAGGCGTCCGCAAGCCCACCACCGGGCCATGCCCAAGTCCCAACCGCCTGCGACTTCCAAACCATCCCCGTCCTTTTGACGGGATTCGCGGAAGGGGACGGGCACCCTCCGCCATAGTCCCAGGCCTCCTTTCCATCGGGGGCCGCCTCAAAGCCTTTTACCCTCGCTGGGAACAAGTCACGTCGGACGCATGGGTCCTTGGCGTGATCTCATCAGGATACTCTCTCAACTTTCGGGCCATTCCTCCATACAACCCCCCAAGGAATTGCCCTCCCAACCGGACGCAGCTACCCCTACTCCTCTCCGAGGCTCGAGACCTGCTTTGCCTCAGGGCAGTGGAGGAGGTTCCCCCCGACCAACGGGGGAAGGGCTTCTACTCCCGCTACTTCCTGGTACCGAAAAAAACGGGAGACCTACGCCCAATACTAGACTTGAGACGCCTCAACAAATTTCTAGTACGGGAAAAATTTCGGATGCTTTCCCTACCGACCCTCTACCCCCTGATCGACGAGGGCGACTGGCTCTGCTCCCTCGATCTGAAGGAGGCGTACACACATGTCCCAGTACACCCCGCTCACCGCAAGTTCTTGCGTTTTTAGGTAGGGGACTGGCACCTACAATACCGAGTCCTCCCCTTCGGCCTAGCATCATCACTTCGGGTCTTCACCAATGCCTCGTGGTGGTCGCAGCAACCTTACGTTCCCAGGGCCTCCAGGTATTCCCCTACCTGGACGACTGGCTGATCAAAGCCCCGTCCAGGGAAGAGGTTATCTCAGCGACCCAACAGACTATTACCTACCTACAAAGTCTGGGGTTCGAAATAAACTTCTCAAAATCCCAACTACGCCCCTCGCAGTCCCTACAGTTCATCGGGGCCACGCTGGATACGGTTCGCCTCCGTTCCTTCCTCCCCCCTCCGCGTCTAGAGGCGTTAGTAAGTCTGAGTCGAAGGATCTCTCTGCTGACCTCGGTATCAGCTCGACAGATGATGACTCTCCTAGGCCACATGGCCTCCACCGTCCATGTCACACCCTTCGCCCGCCTCCATCTGAGAATCCCTCAATGGACCCTGGCCAATCAATGGCGTCAAGACCCGATCGACCGTCCCATGACAGTGACTCCTTCCTTGCAAAGATCGCTCCGCTGGTGGGCCGACTCTTCAAATCTTTCCAAAGGTTTACTCTTCCTCGCCCCTCATCACAGCAAGGTACTCACCACGGACTCGTCAGAGTACGCTTGGAGAACCCATCTGGACGGCCTACGCACGCAGGGGATGTGGTCAGCGGAAGACCGCCACTGTCACATCAACGTGCTAGAGCTCCGGGCCATCTATCTCGCAGCTGTAGCCTTTCAACATCTGCTCCACGACCGGGTGGTCCTCATCCGAACCGACAACCAAGTAGCAATGTACTATGTAAACAAACAAGGAAGAACAGGGTCTTGGTCCCTCTGTCGGGAAGCCCTGCGCCTCTGGAAATGAGCAATCTCCAATAACACCTTCCTTCGAGCGGTGTACATACAAGGATAACAAAACTGTCTGGCGGACAGACTCAGCCGCCTCCTCCAGCCACACGAGTGGTCACTGCACTCTCAAACCCTACGACAGGTGTTCAAACAGTGGGGGACACCTCAAATAGATCTGTTCGCATCCCCCCAAAATCACAAACTGCCTCTCTTCTGCTCCAGGATGTACTCCCCGGACCGGCTCGAGGCCGACGCCTTCCTCCTCGACTGGGAGGGAAGGTTGCTGTACGCGTTCCCGCCGTTTCCTCTGATCCTGCGGACGCTTGTCCACCTGAAAACAGTACAAGCCACCCTGATCCTGATTGCTCCTCGCTGGCCACGCCAGCCTTGGTTTTCCCTTCTACTTCAACTCAGTGTCAGAGATCCACTGCCTCTGCCTCGGTTTCCCTCTCTACTATCACAGGGTCAGGGTTCGCTGTTACATCCCAATCTTCAATCTCTTCATCTGAATGCTTGGTTTCTTTCCCCCTGACTTCTCTCCCCGTGTCTCAATCAGTCAAGGAGATATTGGAGGCCTCTAGAAAGACCTCAACGAGAACCTGCTACTCCCAAAAGTGGACCAGATTCTCAGCCTGGTGCTCCTCTCACAGCCAGGACCCGGTGTCAGTCCCCGTCCACCTGGTCCTTGACTATTTACTTCAATTATCTCACTCCGGCCTAAAGACCAACTCCATTCGAGTACACCTCAGTGCGATTGCAGCCTTCCATCAGCCCCTAGTCTCTCGCTTCATGAAGGGTCTTCTGAATGTCCACCCTCCTCTCAAACCTCCTCCGGTGGTTTGGGACCTTAACGTGGTTCTGGCTCAACTAATGAAACCTCCATTTGAGCCCCTAGACAAATGCCATCCAAAATTCCTCACTTGGAAGGTGATTTTCCTGCTTGCGCTCACTTCCGCTCGGCGGGTTAGTGAGCTACAAGCTCTAGTGGCGGACCCACCCTTCACAGTATTCCATCACGACAAGGTGATACTCCGCACTCATCCAAAGTTCTTGCCTAAAGTAGTGTCTGATTTTCATCTCAATCAGTCCATTGTCTTACCTGTGTTTTTTCCCAAGCCCCACTCTCATCCCGGGAGGTGGTGCTCCACACTCTTGACTGTAAGAGAGCGTTGGCCTTCTACCTCCAACGCACTCAACCACACCGGAAAGTCCCACAATTGTTTTTGTCCTTCGACCCAAACCGGTTAGGCCACCCAGTCTCCAAGCGCACCTTGTCCAACTGGTTGGCCGATTGCATCTCCTTCTGCTACGCTCGGGCTGGTCTCGCACTGCATGGTCGAGTAACGGGACACAAGGTCCGAGCGATGGCAGCCTCCGTATTGTTCCTCCGGTCCACACCTATTGAGGAAATCTGCAAGGCTGCCACGTGGTCTTCGGTTCATACTTTCACCTCCCATTACTGTTTGGCTCACTGTCCAGGAGCGATGGCCGGTTCGGCCAATCGGTTTTGCGAAATCTATTTGCTTAAATTGCCAACTTCCCTCCATCCCTTTTCAGTTAGCTTGGAGGTCACCCACATGTGAGAATATCATGCCTGCTTGTCCTGGGATAAAGCACAGTTATTTACCGTAACAGGTGTTATCCAGGGACAGCAGGCATATATTCTCACAACCCGCCCACCTCCCCGAGGTTGGCTTCTTTGCTAGTTAAGTGAACTGGAGACCACGAGGGGATGCGCCCCCTAGTGGAGCAGGAAGGCACGCATGCGTGGAGCAGCAGAGCAAACTTAAATCTTCAATCAAGTTTGCTTGAAAATGCTTCCGCATCGGGGCTCCGTAGATGACGTCACCCACATGTGAGAATATATGCCTGCTGTCCCTGGATAACACCTGTTACGGTAAGTAACTGTGCTTTATATCTGCGGACAATTTACTGCACAAGATCAGCGAAAGAATCTATCCAGCAGGCTTCAAAGTGCATACAAGCATTATTTTGGCTGTTACGTTGGCAACCAAGATAAAGCATGGGCACCTCATGTGTGCTGCAGTTTACTATTCCAGATTTAACACTGGCTGAATGAAAAACAGAAGAAGATGCCTTTTGCTGTACTCATGGTGTGGAGTTAAACAACAAATCATCTCTCAGACTGTTTTTTCTGCATTACAAAAATTGCCGGATTCACAAAAAGAAATAAATCAAAAATTGTGTATCCTGATTGCCTGTCAGCAATGAAACCCGTTCCTCATGATTCAGAGAATCTAGTTCCAATTCCTCCTTCTACATCTGCAGCACAATGTGCCAAAAGTTCAGATGAAGAATGTGCCTCTGCTGCTGTGGTGTTGCATGAACCTGAATTGGATGAAAAACAACCTCAAGATTATCTTAATGATCTAGTTAGAGACCTGTCACTGTCAAAGGAGAAAGCAGAATTGTTGGGTTCAAGGCTGAAGGCAATGGAATCTTAAGGCAGGACACCAAAATATCTTTTTTTCTATGATCGTCGCACCATTCTGGCTTCCTTTTACCAAATGGAAGGAAACATTTGTTTTTGTACTGATATTAATGGTCTCATGCATGAACTGGGATATGAGTAAATCAAGGAAAATTTTTGTAGTTTACCCTCAATTACATCACTTTCTTTTCCAGAGATTTGACATCGATATGTAAACATTTCTTAAGAAAGACTGAATTTTTCAAAGGGTGTCCCAATTTTTTCACGACTATATTTATATATTTTTTCATATACTGATTTAAACATTTGTTGTTGGATTCATTCTTCAACATACATTTTGCTATCCTTTTAAAATTGCTACATTTTGTTATAGTATGTTTTCATCGTTGTATCATCTAATAAGGCAAACATGTTTTTTGGGTTTCGCCTAATATGTATTTCATTTTTTGTTATGTATTTTATCATTTGTTATATATGTGTTCATCTTTTATTAATAATAATAATAATAATAACAACTTTATTTCTTCTATACTGCCATAATCTTACGACTTCTAGGCGGTTCACAGTAAAGAGAGCTAGATAGTCAGCGAATTACAGAATACAAATGGCGAGGATGATACAGTACAATCAGTGAATTACAGATTACAATTAGTAAAGTACGATACGATACAATACAATTAGTACAATACATGCATTTCTCAAGTTATCAGCATGGAGTTAATCGTTTAGAACTGGTAACTGATTAGGAGATAAATCTGTTGAATAGTGCTGTCTTGATTTCTTTCCGAAATGCGACATAGGTCAGCCTAGCTCTGTTGATGTAGTTGCCTAGCCAGGTCTGCTGTTTACTAGCTTGAGAAAGTTCTGTCCATAAAGGACATGTATTTGCAATCAGTGATCCTTGGGTAGACAAAAAGATTGGAGTTTCTGGTTGTCCTACTGGGAATGTGTAGCTCGAAATGTGGTAAGAGATAGGTAGGGGCCATTCCTCACACCAGTTTAAAGCATAAGCAAGAGAACTTGAAAATTATTCGCGCCTCTATTGGTAACCAGTGTAGCAGTTTATAGTAGGGGCTAACATGCTCGCTTTTTTTTAGTCCGAATATTTAGTGGACGGTCGTGTTCTGCACTATTCTTAATTTTTTTATAGTTTTTTTAGGTATACCCACATAGATGATGTTGCAGTAGTCCAATGTGGAAAGGACCAATGACTGAACCAGGAGCCTAAAAGATAGAGGGTCGAAATATTTTTTAATGGTCTTCAATTTCCTTAGTGCATAAAAGCACTTTTTTGCCACCAGTTTTGTGTGTTCGATCATGGTCAGGTGGGTGTCTAATGTGATTCCTAGTATTTTTATGGTTTTTGTTATTGGGTAATCGTGACCATTTAGGTGTAAAGATGTTCTGGTAATTTTATCCTTTGGGCTTGCCAGGAAAATTTTTGTCTTTTCTGTGTTTAATTTCAATTTAAAATTGATTGTCCACTGTTCAATTTCAGTCATGATATGGGTAATGTGTTCTAAAGTTTCATTGGTCACGTTATTCAGCGGAATTAAAATAGAGATATCATCAGCATATATGTAGTATTTTAGGTTTAAGTTTTGCAATAGATGACCTAAAGATGAAATGTAGATATTAAACAAGATGGGAAATAGTGGAGAGCCTTGGGGCACCCCGGAAGGATTTTTCCAAGAGCTGGAGTATTTCCCATCGCAGACTACTTGATATGATCTTTTGGACAAAAAACCCTGAAACCAGTTCAAAACTCTTCCCGAGAGCCCCAATCTTTACATGTGCTTATATTTGTAAACTCCTGACACAGGCCATAGGGCCAAAACACGCTCGTTCTGAGTCACTTGAGAGAACTGAGGTCAAACAATAAAGTATCGCAATAGTTTTTGGTCATCTCTACTGTGCTTTTGTGTACTGTAAAACTAACATTATTTGAAAGAAAAAAAGGTAGCAAATTACCGCTAATAATTCAAAGTGACACACTTTTCTAAACAAAATAATTTGAATTTGATATGTTAATTTACTGATAATTTTTTAAAATGCATTTCAGATTGGAACAGTAATCATGGGCAATGTGTCATAAAGGTCAAAGTGAGAATCCAGACACTGTATGAACAAGGTTTTTTGAGCAAAGGCAACGATGGCTACATATCATCTCAGAAGCTGGAAGCTCAGCATTGGAAAGAACATTTGTCATTAGGACCGCAAAATTCTGACACATTGTTAAATCTTTTAAATGGCATTATTTTACTGTGTTTTAAGCTTATATATTTTTAATGTGCAAGAATCGTTATGCAGTAATGTGCAAGAATCGTTATGCTAAAATATCAGTACAGGCAGTCCCTGGTTTAAGAACACTTGACTTATGTCGAACTTGTACTTACGAACCAGGGTACTGCCTCTCCCTTCTTGTGCCAAAGCGCCCCTTCTTTTTCCCTTCCGTGTCCCAACGCACCCCTTGTTGTCCCCTCTGTTCCGTGTCCCAAATTCATGCCTTCGGTGGGTGTTTATCTCCTCTGGCCAGCTTCCTCCTCCCAGCCACATTTCTCCAGGCAAAACTGCAAGAAGCGGCTCCTGCACGTGGTCCCCTGGTCTTCGCAAAGCTGCGATTGGCAACTCATGCATGTGGCCCACTGACTCATGCATGTGGCCCACAGACATCAGAGGAAAGGCTTCTGGGTCAGTGGGATGCGTGCAGCAGCTGCTGATCATGGCTTCGTGAAGACCAGCGGACCGAATGCAGGACCCACCGCTCGCAGCTTTGCTAAGAGAAGTGCGGCTGGAAGGAGGGAGCCAGCCAAATGAAGTAAATGAGGAAGGCATGAATTTGGGACGCAGAACGGAAGGGGATTATGAGGGGCGTGTTGGGACATGGAAGGGAGGAGGAGGGTCGCATTGGGAGAGGAAGGGAAGAATAGGGACTACGCTGACATAGGAAGGGAGAAGCAGGGTTGCGTTGGGATACAGAAGGAAGGGAGGGGGCAGAAACTTTGGACAAAGGATGGAAGGAGGGAGGGAGCACGAACAAGGGACACAGAATGGAGTGAGGGAGCGGAGCATGAACTTGGGACATAGGATGGAATAATGGAGAAGTGAGGGAAAGAGATGCTGAGGTGAGGAGGGAATAGAAAGGAAGAATTGCTGGGCACAGGTGTCTGAGTGAGAGGGAAAGAGATGGTGCACATGGGAAAATGAAGATAGCAAGTGAATTGTTGGGCATAGGGAGGGAAAAAGAAATATTGGACATGGTGGTGGGAGAGGCATAAGGTACATATGCATGGGGGAGAAATGTTGGATGTGGTGGTGGAGAGGGAACAGCTGGACTGATGAAAAACAAAAATAAGTGTAAATCTCCTATCTTTTCTTTCTATTTAAACTGCAGTACTTTATTTTGAGGACTGTTTCTTTAATGTTTTTATAGACTGTGTACTGTACAGGATCCGAGTAACATACAAATTCATCTTAAGAACGGTTTAAACGGAACTTGTTCTTAACCCGGGGACTGCCTGTAACATCAACTTAGGTTAAAATAATTAAATGTTATTTAATAGTAATATATTAACTATGATGACTAAGTAAGTATGTAAAATTTTTCACTGAAATTCAAAGCGATTGCTGAGAAAACTGTAGGGGGTTACTTTTTTTTCGCTTCACTCTGTATATGTATCCATATATACCCACATACATACACAGTTTCATTAACTGCCTCATTACATTTTTTTTTTTTAAAAAACCCTAATAGCTGCAAACCCCTATTTGAGTATGAAAATATGTTTTAGCATTTTCCTGACCATGTCAAAACACTGTTTAGTCGTCAAACAATACAAAATGTTCT
This sequence comes from Geotrypetes seraphini, assembly GCF_902459505.1. NCBI lineage: Eukaryota > Metazoa > Chordata > Amphibia > Gymnophiona > Dermophiidae > Geotrypetes > Geotrypetes seraphini. The sequence continues at coordinate 424,161,901 of NC_047084.1, forward strand.
TACCAGAGCCATATTTTTAATTATTTGATCAAACTCTTCACTGAGTGGTTTACCATTAATCTGAACAGTGACATATCTTGATGTTGTTTCCAATAAATTAACACTATTGTCAATCTGCTCAGCCAATGAATGGGATCCATTATGTGAGTAAGACCCAGAAATGACTCCATGATGTACACTTGGTGATGGCAGAGATGGTGATCCATTAACCTAGAAATAATGCAAAATATAACAGAATGTTAATTTTAAAGTGTAACAGAACAATTACAGGCAATCCTCGAGTTAAGAATGGGTTCCGTTTTTTAAATCGTTCTTAAGTTGAATTTGTATGTAACTCAGATCCTAGTATTCTTCTCACCTTCTCCACCTCCTTGAGGCCCCTCTTGCATCCCTTTTCATCCATCCCACTGATCCCTCTCCACCACCATAGATAGCATTACTCCCTCATCTCTCTCTTCCCCATGCATTTCTACCTCACTCCTCTCCCATCACCATGCCCAATAATTCTCTCTCCCTACCTATGCCCAACAATTTTCCTCTTCCTTCTTCTTCCCATGTGCACCATCTCTTTCCTTCTCACTCAGACAACCAATTCTCTCTTTCTATTCCCTCCCCCACCTCAGCATCTTTTTTCCTTACTCCCTCCATTCTTCCATCCTATGGCTCCCCTCCCTCCCTCCATTCTGTGTCCCAAGTTCCTGCCATTCCCTCCTTCCTTCCATCCTTGTCTGAAATTTGTGCTTTCTCCCTCTCAAGTCCTAATACACCCCTCTCTCTCCCTCCCGTGTCCCAATGCGCCACTCTCCTTCCCTCCATTCTGTGCCTCAAGTAAGTGCCTCTCTCTGGAGGGTGGTTACCTTCTTCTGGCCGACTCCCTCCTCCTTCCAGCTACTCCCATGTCAGAGGGAAGGCTTCTGCCTCAGCATTGGAAAACGCATAGGAGCCGCTGTCCACAGCTTTGTGCAGAGAAACAACTGTGGCTGGAAGGAGGAGGGACAGAAGGTAAATACCCATCGGTGGGAGGCATGTACTTGGGGCACAGAATGGAGGGAGGGAGGAAAGGAGAGAGAGGGGTGTGTTGGAACTCGAGGGAGAGGGGCATGTTGGGACACTGAAGGTAGAGCAGGACCCACATTCGTAAGTATGAGTACGACATAAGTCCGATGTTCGTAAAACGGGGAGTGCCTGTATTAATTTTGTTTTTGTACACAGTACTGTGCAAGAAAAGCACTACTATAGGAACATAATGAATACCATAGGTTCTAATTATTTACTACAAGTAATAAAAGTGCTTTAGATTTAATATTTTCCAGCTGAAATGGTCAATGCCCTTTACATGAAAGTACTTCACATTTAGAGCAAGCTATAGTAATGTCTAGGGTAAATGAGCTGCCAAAACGTCTGAAGGTCTCTGATTGCAAACACCTCCATTTCCAAAAGAATATTGAGAAAAGTTAAAGTAGTATTCTGCATTAAATGTCTGGCCCCTTGGAAGAAAGTCATTCATTGTAACACCTTCCTAATCCCAAAACACTGTAGCCAGGACCTTTCCTGCTGACCTTTGGGTCTTTAATTTCTTTGGCCTTGGAGAACCTGAGTGCCGCCATTGCAAGGACTATTGTTTTGTCTCAGGATCATAGTGATGTAACCATATTTCATCAACAGTAACTAGTCATGGATTAACAGAAAGAAGATTACCAAAGATAAGAACCTAATATTCCATTCTGCTACATCCACTACGGTACGAAAGGTGATGTACCAAAGTAATGGCAACGTCTAGGGTAGGACAGACGAGCATGCCCACAGTATCGAGGCCCCAAAGGCAGAATCATATCGAGCCATCATATCCACTCTAAAATCTCGTGAAGGTATGAAAGGAATACCAAGTAGCTGCTCTACAAATTTCAGCAGGATGAACTGTTCGAGATTCCGCCCACGAAGATGCAACACTCCTAGTCAATTGAGCCTTGAGAGAAACCAGCGGCTGCTTACCACAGGCAATTTAAGTTGATGAAATGGCCATGCGGATCCATCTGGCAATAGAGGCCTTGAACATCGGCCTACCACATCTGAATTGACTAGTCAGGACAAACAGGTGTCAGAAAGGCAAATTCATTAATCCTTTCTAAGTAGTGAAGTAAGACGCTTCACACTTCCAGTTTCCATAATATCCTTATCCTTCTTCTCTGACCCCGTGGGATGAAAAGCAGGTAAACAAACTTCCTGGTAGACATGGACATCCAAAACCACTTTCAAAAGGAAGGAAGGAACTGTATGGAGAGATACCCCTGCCTCCATGATCCGGAAAAGGGCTCTTTATAAGAAATACGCCTTACTGAAACAATCACCATGAGGAACACTGTCTTAGCCGTAAGGTCCAGAAGGGATGCAGCCTTTAGCAGCTCAAAAGGAGCTTCAGCAAGCTCCTTCAGCACACTATTAAGGTTCCATGTAGGAAAAGGCTGTTGTAGGGGTGGCAGCAAGCAAAGCACCCCCTGAGAAATCTAGTCACATCCAGATGAGCCTTAAGCGAACAGGAACCATTTTGTGCCATAGAACAGGAGAGGCCTGCCACCTGTACCAGAGTCCACAATGGCTAGCAACTGGGTATCATTAACACATAAGAATAGGCTAACACCAAAATCCTAGATAAGGGAAGTCAAGGGAGCCAGAAAGATTGTAAAGGGATAAGGACGAGCACCAAGAGACATTGCAAACAGATTAAGAAGAAAATCCCAATCCACCTGACGTGATCTATTAAGTAAAAAGTATTGGAATTTATTCGCATAAAAAACTACAACGACATGCCAGAAAAAAAAAGCTCTTGTTGACTCCTTAATAAAAATGATTTTAAAAAAAAAGAGAAAAGTTTAACAGCATTTTCAACAAAAATGTAAAATTATTATGCAAATTTTTTCACTAATTTATTGAACTCTAGGAAAAATAGGGTTTTTAAATATTTTCCTTAATTAGTGCTAGGTTCTTGATTTTCAGTTTGTACCTCAGAAAAGACATGTCTCGTTACAGCAGTGGTAAAAATATATTGTTGCTGAAACAAATCACAGCCACTTAACAGGTCAAGAATGCACGCTATCTCTACAGCCCACAGAAAGCAATAACAATTCCTGGTAATGCTTGGAAGCACCTTGTTTTCAGCTGATTAGCTCTCCCAGACACCAACCACATTATGCATTCTTTACATTTTTAGAGTTCAGCGTTAAATTCCTTTCCACTAATGGAAAAGTCAACAAATACAGCAATACTGTGCATTTCCAAATCAATTATGAAAGATCCAATTGAAAATATTCCAGCAGCACTTTTTATTTTAATTAACCCAAGACAGAGAAGCAGGACTTGAATTCCAAATAAAACATGTATAAAAAGTAAAATTAAACAGTAAAGCTATAGAACCATTTAAATGTGGGCAATTCATGTTTATTTTTCATTTCATGTTTTAAAGCTATGTATCTGTAGCAGATAATCTCTGTGGACAGCAGAATACAAGTCCTCACAATGCTCCAGTTTTGTAACTTTCTAGAAGACTCGTAGTCTCACAAAGATTGCCGCTGGATCTCACAGCAGCCTTTTTTTTTTTAACTACGGAGAATGCTGGACAGGAGCGTAGAGGGTCACTCCTGTTCCGCTTCATTGCTGGACCACCAGGGACCTAAGGTAGTCTTGTAGGGGGACCAGGAAGGGAGGAAATGGGGCGAGCTCGTTAGATAGTTGCATGAGCAAAGTCGTTGTGAGGGAAGTAAGGAGGGACTGACGACAGCTCCGGCTCCCCATACACCTGGACTACCATGGCAGTACTGGAGGCCTGCGGTGGGTGCAGAATGGGAGTTGGCTAGAATATAAACCGAGACCCCCATTTTTGGGTCATTTTTTTGGCCCCAAAATCTAAGTTTATATTTGAGTTTCAAGTTTTCTTTGCTTATATACGGTAAATGAATGGTATTGTACAATTAATTTGCTCATCAACCAATGCAGCACACCTTGGTTTTCTCACCATTAGGAGCACAATAATGCTGTTAAACAAAAAAAAATCTGCACACAACAGTACTAAAAAATAAATATATAGCCATGCTAAGACATGCTATTGAGCTTTCTAAAAAGGGGCCTTTAGTGTGTTCACCATTAGGACAAATCGGTTCAGAATGTTACAGCGCAGACTGGGAAACGGACATAAAGAGATGGTACGCTACCATTATGAAAATACTGCTTGATAAAACAGCCTTACACAAATACAGGTGTTCAGTACTGTATCACTCACCCTGATCAAACTCTAGCATGGCTGCCACTTTGATTCCCAAAGCCAACGCTTCAAACTGTCTTTTAAGGACCATGTCCACCTTGCAATCCTGCGTGTCCTTCAACATCACCCCTTCCTCACTCGAAAGAGAGGTACACTTAAGTCACTTGAGCTACCACAGAATCCATCTTCAGCTGTTGGAAGTCCGGAGTTTTAGGTTAAAGCCTAGACATAGCTTTTGCCATCTTTAGGCAACCTTCAGGGGACTACCATTGGTCAGTGACTAACAATGTAATATCCGGATGTGCCAGAAAAAAAGTAGTCTGTCTGTGTGTTTATATTGCTCATAACGGAACACTGGGAGGTGGATGGAAGGCTGCTGAGGTTCCAACTTTAGCTCAAAGAGTGTGACCCATATACAGCTGCGGACTCGAAAAGATGGTGCACTGGGGATCGTCACCCTGATCAACAGAGCCTCCTGGCCTCTGGCAATGGACAGGGATCCTAAATCAGTGTTTCTCAACCTTTTCAAGCCAAGTACCCCTAATCCTAACAAATACCAACAGAGTACCCCTACCCAAATTCCACCCCTGACTCCTCCCCATAATAATAATACTAATTGTAATGTAATTTCTTCCATCCATTTTTCATATACACACAATATAATCTTATTAATACATTATGGTAATCACAAAATGTAAAAAACACAAAACACACTGTACACAGAGAAAATGTTAATTATCATTTATATTTGGATTTTTTTCAAAGAGGTCAAGGCAGATGACTTTAAAATATGCAATGTCACCTCAGTAACAACTACAGAAAAAATAGACAAATATAATGCAAAATATAGACAGCAGATATAAATTCTCAAAACTGACACATTTTGATCACTAAATTGAAAATAAAATCATTTCATGAGTCTCTGGTTGCAATTCCTTCTGACTGTGAATCCAATATTTATTTTTTCTTTCTTTCTGCCTTCTGCATGCTTCCTCTCTTCCAGACCTCAACCAACATCTCTCTCTGCCCCTCCATGAATCCAACTTTTCTTCCTCTCTCATCCCCCAGATCATGTGCAGCATTTTTCACCACTGCTCACCAGCCCCAAGCCCATTTCTCCTTCTATCACCCCTCTCCAACACCATACCACAGCTCCCCCTCCATCATTATGCCTAACTATAGAAAAATAGACAAATATAGTGCAAAATATAGACAGGCCCGGAACCTTCTCTCCGACGTCTGAATTAACATCAGGGGGAGGCTTGTGGGCCAGTGGTGTGCAATCACTACATTTGCCTGGCCCTTCCTTGCCCAGAGTAGAGGCGATGGTGGGGGATGATTGGATGGAGGTTGCGGGTGCAGCAGACAGGGGGAGAGGGTGGATGTAGCGCATTGGGTGGCAGGGAGGAATCGGCGGCGGCTTCAGTCGGGGGGGGGGGCAGGCAGGGAGAGATCCTGGGCGGCAGTCAGCCCGCTTACCCCCTAGGGTATGCGTACCGCAGGTTGAGAAACACTGCCCTAATCACTCAAGCATGCAGCTGAGCCTTGAGATAATAAAGGCATGGCAAGGGACTTCCAGTCCTCCCAGTCCTGCTCCAACTGGTTAGTGACGCTTGAAGCCGACTTGTTCTGAAGCGGGGAAACCTGCTTAGAAAGGAACTCTCCCTGTTCTGGTGCTAGCAAGCTCACATGCAGCATAGGCCAGTCAAATAGGCTCTCCACAAGAGAGGGTACAGAGACGAGCAACAAAGCTCGTGAAAGGTATGGAGAACCTGGATTACGAGGAACGACTTAAGAGACTGAGGTTGTTCTCCCTTGAGAAGAGGAGACTGCGAGGGGATCTGATCGAGACTTTCAAAATACTGAAAGGAATCAACAAAATAGAGCAGGAAAAACAGTTATTTACAATGTCCAATGTGACACGGACTAGAAGGCACGGACTGAAGCTGAGGGGGGACAGGTCCAGGACAAATGTTAGGAGGTTCTGTTTCACGCAGCGAGTGGTGGACGCCTGGAATGCTCTCCCAGAAGAGGTAATTGCAGAATCCACCGTTCTAGGATTTAAGGGTAAGCTAGATGTACATCTCCTTAAGAGTAGCATAGAGTGATACGGGTAAGGGTAAACTAGATGCACATCTCCTTATGAGAAGCATAGAGTGATATGGGGACTAAAACTATGCCAGGGTACACCTGGCCTCGTGTACGGATCGCCGGACTTGATGGACCTAAGGTCTGATCCGGAGATGGCAATTCTTATGTTCTTATGTCTGCAAAACCCTGAACAGGTGGCCCCAAAAACCTATGCAGGACCTTTAACTGGAATTTCTGGACCTCCACTGCTTCCAAGTGCTTGCATTTTGCACTTTCTGAACTGGATCTCATCTCTGTTGGCTGGGATTTTGGGGGGGTTCTCCCGCCCTGGAGGACTTTAGGAAACTCTGCCCAATATTTCTGCCCTGGACTTCTCTCCCTCTAACATAAATGGCATGTCATTGGCCATTCATCTGATAAACTCCATGAAGGAGAGACCCTCCATACTAGAAACCATTCTCCTTTTGTGTAGAGAACAGAAACATAAAAGGTAAGCCAACGGATCCCTCTTCTACAGAGAACTCTGAAGACTAGTATTCATAATCCCATAAATGCTCCAATTCAGACCCAGAAAAGAAATCAAATAGGGAAATCTGGGTCTATACACTTGGCTGGCTAGTTAGCAACCCCTCACCTGTGGATAGCTCTGAGATGAGACCATCAACACTCTGGTGTATGCCTCTGCCCTGGGGAAGGTTCCTTCCACAACATACAGGAAATGGGATGTGCGCAGCTGACACTGACTACAAGGGACTTCAAGGTATTGGCATTGATGAACCACCTCAAAGGCAGAATGGGTCTCAGGGATCAGCTACAAGACCATATACACTAACAATATCAAAGCAGAGGAACAAATCAATTAAGGATTAAGAGAAACCTCATTTCAGTTTTCTTGTTAAGCTACTCCTTGAAGGCTTCCAATGTGAAGACTGAAGAAGATGCAGAAGATGAGGACATAGGACCTGGGTTGGCCACTATTGAAACAGGACACTGGGCTTGATGGACCTTTGGTCTGTCCCCGTATGGCAGCAATGTATTTATATATTCCTTCATTCAATTTTCTATACCTTTGTCCCAGGAGAGCTCAGAATGGTTTACATGAATTTATTCAGGTACTAAAGCATTTTTCCCTGTCTATCCCGGCAAGCTATCTAATGTACCTGGGGCATTAGAGGGGATTAGGTGACTTGCCCAGAGTCACAAGAAGCAGCATGGGTTTGAACCCACAACCTCAGGTTGTTGATGCTGTAGCTTAACCACTGCACCATACTCTCCCCCACCCCCTTATCATCTTCAATCTCCTGAGGAGTATTAGTGGTCTAATTCCAAGTGCCTGGAAGTTGGATTGACCCCCCTCTGATGCCAAGGAGATTGACAGAACCTGTATCTAGTTTTGAAGTTACAGCATCTCATAATATTTTGGTGCTCTTGACATCACACTCTGATGGGGCTCAGGGTCTCTCAACAGACTGCTCTCAGTGTCAAAGATAATGACAAATACAATTTGCAATACTGTCTGCTAAAAATTTCCCAGCCACTATTCAAAGCTAGTTAACCAGTCGAGAACAGACGTTGACCAGTTAACTTGCTTATATATGCTTATCCTGTCATTTCCAGCAGCACTTAATTGGTTAGTGTCGCTGAAAATGACTAGTTAGTGCCAAAGTAGAAGCTGGATACATAAGGGGGTTTTCAGGGACCTCATCCATTTAGTTCACAACATTCAGAGCTAACCAGCAATGTTTAGCACATAAATAGGACCACATTTAGCTGTCCTATCTTTATGTGCTAGCACATGGCTGGTTAAGTCTGAATATTGACTACTGGGCATGTGTTAACCAGAGTTAGAAAAACAGAAATTCAATACTGAAGCCCGCACAGGGCCCATCATTGAATTTCCAGTTTTAGCACCAGCAGCAAACAAAAACATGCTGTCTGCCACCGACTGAATATTGTCTGGCTCTTGGTTTGGGCAAGAATTGATCAATGATGCCTCTGAAGTCAGTGTCACTGGACTGACTTTAGAAGTACTGAGGATCTTTTCTTTTTACTCACTGTTCCAATCTTCCCTCCTGATCATCTGTAAAGGTAAATGCAACCGAGATAGTCTGTGATCAGACTCAAGACATAGCAAGCACAAGTTGTTGCTACCAACACCAGATAATCTTGCCATAATGCCCACAATTTTAAGACACTTGGTAATTTGTGGGTTACCAAAGGCAACAACCAGATAACCAGGAATAACATGTTGAACTGCTTGTTATGAAAACTTCTTCAGACTTTAATTGTAGCCACTGTTCAAACAATGCATTTAAATAATTAAACAATTATGTCTGATGGTTAACATGTCTCAGCTGTAGCCCACTTTCAAAAATTTTGAATTATGATATCATTCGTTATGTGGTTATCAATCAGGAGCAATACATTTGAGAAAGCATAATACAAATGCAGTACTTGGGTTCTCTACATAATGATGAAGAAGAAATATTTTTACTTGTATCCAGAACTAGTTACTAGAGTTGACAGGAAGCACCACATAGTAAGCCTTTTCAGCTACTGATTATTCTTACCATGCCTCCCTACCTGTTCTCTCTTTTGTTGAAAAGTAGCTTGTAGGTTCAGAATCTGATTAAAAAGAGGACTCTGCAACACTGATCTTAGCAAACTCAGCTTCTCTTCATTGGCTGTGTCACCTCGTTCCCGAACCTTAGCTTGAAGGCGCTCTACTGCCTGGAGTGCACGATGTGTATCTGCATACACAAAAACACTCATTACATCAGTGCCATGGGCAAAATAAGATCAGCTATTCAACATAATCATTTTGAACAACAAGGAAAAAATATATACAAGGTATTAGCACCATCAATGTCACTTACACAATTTAAATCACAAGAAATTGCACCCTCCAAAATACAGGACAAAAAAGTCACCTTTCTTTACAAAAAGGGAGAAAAGACCTCAGTGTCTAATAGGGGCTTTTTAAGCTTCCCATATAGACAGGCTAGTTTTAAACAGAATTTAATCCTAGCAGACACATCCTTGGTCAGAAAAACTCCCAATTAGTAAGTGAACCTCTATTCTAATTTTCTAATAGTTTTATATATTTTCTTATAGTTTTATATATTTTTTTAAACTTTTCTTCAAACAACAATTGTCAAAAATAGAAGTCACTTATCTGAGCACTTCGATATTCAGGTGTAGTTTTCTGACCAAGGATGTGTCTGCTAGGATTAAATTCTGTTTAAAACTAGCCTGTCTATATGGGAAGCTTAAAGAGCCCCTATTAGACACTGAGGTCTTTTCTCCCTTTTTGTAAAGAAAGGTGACTTTTTGTCCTGTATTTTGGAGGGTGCAATTTCTTGTGATTTATTTTGGGCATCCTTTTCTTGATTTTTTGGATACTTACACAATTTATACATTTTATATAAATAAATATTTATGGGTCAATATTTAAACAGTTAAAAATGGCTTCTGGCCGTTTAAATAGCTTGTTCAGGCCTATTCAACAGCACTTAAATGGATCAGGCATTTTCAGCAGCACTGTTAGTGCCTAAGCAAAAACAGACAACTTTATGGGCATTTTGAGGGGGAGGGGGGGCGAGTCGGCACTTAACCAGTTGGGATAACTGTATAAAACACAGTTCTATCTTCATGTGGTTCATTGTAGCCAGTTTAGTGCTAAATATTGCACTTTACTAGCTTTGTTTTATCTGGCTGCATATGCCTGGATATTCAATGCTGGCCCAGGACTGAATATTCAAGCATAGTGCAAGATGCAGACAAACCAACGCTGAGCACTGCTGGATGAAAATCTACCCCTCGGAGTACCTAAATTAATATCCTAGTTGCCCTGAATCTCATAATGATGTTTCATTAGCAGGCATTTATATTTTAGTTCTATACACCATACTAGGCCTCTAGTATATATTCTCCTTAGCAGCTGTTAAGTTAGCATCACTAAGATTGTCATTCACTATTTTAATTATACAGGCTCATTTTCAAGCAGTACAGTGCTTTGTAAAATATTTCATACGCTTAAAATTATTTCTATACAATCATCCCGCACAGGCACAACAGAATAACAACTAGATAAAACACTTTGGTATCAGGGCATATGCTTTGCTGAACAGAGTAAGAATGGGCAACATGAAGCTTATGAATAAATTATAAAATTCTATAATTTACAGGTACATTTGCAAGATATAGGCACAAATGTCTACATAAGTTCTAGGGCTATATGTTACAGTTTTATTTTTTGTTAAAAATTGTGATATATCAAAAACTAAATCCAAAGCGGTTTACAAAAGTAAAACCAATGGGTTAGAAATAAAACTAAAACGAACAGGGTAAAAAGACCAAAACAATAGACAGACTTACAGGGAAGGAATGGTTTACAATATTTGTAGGGGAAAAAAGCAAAAGGGAAACAACAAAAGGTTAAGGGGTAAAAGAGCAAACAGAGCATAAAAGTTCACATATTTGCCAAGATGAATAGGTCTGTAACGACCGGCAGTCAAATGCCTTTCTGAAATAATAAGCTTTGAGTTGTGACTTGAAAGTATAGATGCACATTTAAAAAAAAAAAAAAAAACCTTTGTGTAAATTGATTAAAGAAAAAGTAGGCACTTACTTTTCTTTATAAACAATGAGACACGGGCACCTATCCATGATGCCCTGTTAATAAAATTACTCTTTATTTTGTCTGACAAAAAAAAATTGGCACCAGGCTTTTTTATGCTGGGTACCATATATAGCACAGTTACTTACTATAACAGGTGTTATCCAGGGACAGCAGGCAGATATTCTCAACATATGGGTGATGTCATCCACAGAGCCCCGATGTGGACTGCCTCGCAAGCAGACTTGCTTGAAGAACATTTAGAAAGTTTGCGAGTGCTTTCCTGCCTGACGTAGGACGCGTGTCTCCTCAGCGTCTTCTCAGTTAAGAGAGCTAGCTAAGAAGCCAACCAGGGAAGATGGGTGGGTTGTGAGAATATAAGAATATAAGAACATAAGAACTGCCACTTCTGGGTCAGACCAGTGGTCCATCATGCCCAGCAGTCCGCTCACGCGGCGGCCCTCTCGTCTATGACCAGCACCCTAACTGAGACTAACCCTACCAGCGCACGTCCTTGTTCAGCAGGAACTTGTCTAACTTTGTCTTGAATCCTTGGAGGGTGTTTTCCCCTATAACAGCCTCTGGAAGAGCGTTCCAGCTTTCTACCACTCTCTGGGTGAAGAAGAACTTCCTTACGTTTGTATGGAATCTATCCCCTTTCAATTTTAGAGAGTGCCCTTTTGTTCTCCCTACCTTGGAGAGGGTGAACAACCTGTCCTTATCTACTATGTCTATCCCCTTCAGTACCTTGAATGTTTCGATCATGTCCCTTCTCAATCTCCTCTGTTCGAGGGAGAAAAGGCCCAGTTTCTCTAATCTTTCGCTGTATGGCAGCTCCTCCAGCCCCTTAACCATCTTAGTCGCTCTTCTCTGGACCCTTTCAAGTAGTATCGTATCCTTCTTCATGTACGGCGACCAGCGATGGACGCAGTACCCAGGTGAGGGTGTACCATGGCCCGGTACAGCGGCATGATAACCTTCTCTGATCTGTTCGTGATCCCCTTCTTTATCATTCCTAGCATTCTGTTTGCACTTTTTGCAGCCGCCGCACATTGTGTGGACGGCTTCATCGACTTGTCGATCAGAACTTCCAAGTCTCTTTCCTGGGAGGTCTCTCCAAGTACCGCCCCGGACATCCTGTATTCGTGCATAAGTAACTGTGCTTTATCCCAGGACAAGCAGGCAGCATATTTTCAACATATTGGTGACCTCCAAACTAACCAGAATGGGATGGTGCGAATGTTGGCAATTCAGAAGAATAAATTTTGTAATAGTGCCTGGCCAAAGTGGCCATCCTGTCTGGAAAAAGAATCCACATAATAATGAGAGGTGAAGGTATGAACCGAGGAGCAAGTGGCAGCTTTGCAGATTTCTTCAATAGGTGTAGATCTAAGGAAAGCTACAGATGCTGCCATGGCTCTAACTTTATGGGCTGCGACTCGACCCTCTACATCAGTGGTTCCCAACCCTGTCCTGGAGGACCACCAGCCAGTCAGGTTTTCGGGATAGCCATAATGAATATGCATGAGAGAGATTAGCATATAATGGAGGTGACAGGCATGCAGATCTGCTTGCAAATCTCTCTCATGCATATTTATTAGGGCTATCCCAAAAACCTGACTGGCTGGTGGTCCTCCAGAACAGGGTTGGGAACCACTGCTCTAGATGCAGTCCAGCCTGAGCATAGCAGAAAGAGATGCAAGCAGCCAACCAGTTGGAAATGGTTCGCTTGGAAACTGGATGTCCCAACTTGTTTGGATCAAAGGAGACAAAAAGTTGAGAAGATCTCTGTGGCTTAGTCCTTTGCAAGTAGAAAGCCAAAGCACGCTTACACTCTAGAGCAGTGTTCTTCAACCTTTTTACACCCGTGGACCGGCAGAAATAAAAGAATTATTTTGTGGACCGGCAAACTACTTGGACTAAAATTTAAAAACCCCGTTTACGCCCCATCTCCGCGAGCTCGGTCCCCGCAAATCATCTGATTCCATCTGCACAAGCCGCAATTATGATTTTATATTGAACATATTTTATTAAAGTATAAAAAGAAACAATATTCTGAACAATTGTGATTTTATAAATACAAATATACAGAGCACGGACCAACAAAACCCCTGTCTCCCCTCCCCTTCACATATATCCCCTCTACTATCAAGAAAACTGAACAAGCCAAGTTATTATAGAATGCTACATAGAAATATCATGCTAACAGAATACTGCAGTCCCCAGTTATGTCTAGCAGGATATATAATTCAAATCTGATATATTCTAATGACAAAATAGAAATAAAATTATTTTTTTCTACCTTTTGTTGTCTCTGGTTTCTGCTTTCATCTTCTTTTCACTCTTTTCCTTCCAGCATCTGCCCGTTCCATCCAATGTCTGCCCTCTCCCCCTTCCATATGTATCTGACTTCTTTCTATGCCCCTCTTCCTTGTCCATCCTCCTCTCTCCTTTTTACATCATTCATTCCAACTTCACTGCCTTCTTCATTTTTATCTCTCCTACACCAGATCTAGCATCTTTATCCCTCTCTCATTTCTCTGCTGACCCCCTTTCCAGCATCAATGTCTCTCTACTTTCTCATTCCTCTCTCTCCCCTTTCTCTCATCTGATCGCTCCATTCCACCCTGACCCCCTTCCCCTCCTGTAATCTCCCTGCCAGCTGTTTCCTTCCTTTTTTCTTTCTCCCTGCCCTCCTTCCTTTTTTTCCTTCTCCCTTCCCTCCTCCCTCTATCCAACATTAACTCTCTTCCCATCCCTTTCCCTCCTCCCTCCCAGCAGCATCTCTCCTTCTTCTCCCTTCCCTCCTCCCTCTATCCAACAGTAACTCTCTTCCCATCTCTTTCACTCCTCCCCTCCCAGCAGCATCTCTCCTTCTTCTCTCCAACATTAACTCTCTTCCCATACCTTTCCCTCCTCCCCTCCCAGCAGCATCTCTCCTTCTAACTCCCTTCAAGTCCAGTAACAGCTCTCCCTTTTCCAGACCTTCCCAGCCTCCTACAGTGGCTTCCTCCCCTTCCAGCAGCTCTCGGTACTTGCCTGCAGGAAGTTGCCGGTAAATCACTTCCCTGGCAAATTGGAGAGCTGGTGGGAGGGGAGACAGCCACTGTGAAGGCTCTCCAGGATCTTGTTCGCACACGCTGACCATCTCCCTCCACCTGCACCTGAATCTGCAGCTCTCTCCGGTCTAATCGCAACTTCCCCGCGGCCCTCTTCAGCAACTCGGCAGGGGTGGCGATCAAGACACGCTGCCGACGTCGGGACCTTCACTCTCTGAGTCCCGCCTATTTTGTTTCAACTTCCTGTTTCCGAACAGGCGAGACTCAGAGAGGGAAGGCCCCGACGTTGGCAGCCTATCTTGATCGCCTGAGGCTGGGAGGAACATTAGTCGGGAGGAACCGCAGTCGGCAGGAAATTTAACTGCCGTCTTGATCTCGCCGGCCCTGCGCGGACCGGCAGAAATTTTCTGCGGACCGCCACCGGTCCGCGGACCGGCGGTTGAAGAACTGTGCTCTAGAGTATGAAGAGTTGTTTCTCCAGGATGAGAATGAGGCATTGGAAAAATAACACTGGAAGAACTGAGATAAAATTCTGAAACTACTTTTGGTAAGAATTTAGGATGAGTACGGAGGATCACCTTGTCATGATGGAATACTGTGAAAGGTGGGTCTGCTACTAAAGCTTGCGAGCAGACGTGAGAGCAATGAGAAAAATCACTTTCCAAGAAAGATATTTCAGATGAGCTAAAGACATTGGTTCAAATAGAGGCTTCATCAACTGAACAAGAACAACATTGAGATCCCAAACCACTGGAGGCGGTTTGAAAGGTGGCTTGACATTGAAAATCCTTTCATAAATTTGGAAACCACAGGATGAGCAGAGAGGGGATTCCCTTCTATAGGCTAGTGGAAAACAGCAATTGCACTGAGATGGACTCGAATGGATGTTGATATGAGGCCTGATTGAGATAAGTGCAACAGGTAATCCAAAACTGAAGACAAGGAGGTAGATTGAGGCTCCTTGTGATGAATGGTGCACCAAGCAGAAAATCTAGTCCATTTCTGGTTGTAATATTGTCTAGTGGTAGGCTTCCTAGAAGCCTCTAAAAGTCCTTGACAGATTGAGAGAACTGGAAATTGGCAGTTACGTTGAAAGGTAACTGTCGGGTGTAGAGACTGCAGGTTGGGATGAAGCAAAGATCCCTGACTCTGTGTAAGCAGAGATGGAAAAACTGGTAGAAGGTATGGCTCCCTGCTGCTGAGTTGAAGTAGAAGGGAGTACCAAGGTTGTCTCGGCCACCGAGGAGCAATCAGAATCATGGTGGCATGGTCGTTCTTTAACTTGACAAGAGTCTTGAGAATGAAAGGGAATGGAGGGAATGCATAGAGGAAGAAAAGCATCTGCCTCGAGGTGATGAGGAGAGTATATCCTGGAGCAGAACTGAGGCAGTTTGTAGTTGTGGGGAGCTGCAAAGAGGTCTATCTGAGACTTTCCCCACTGTGAAAAAATGTGATGAAGAGGCGAGGAATGGAGTTTCTATTCGTGAAGTTGCAGAAGACGACTCAAGTTGTCTGCCAAGGAATTCTCCGCCCCTTGAATGTAGACAGCTTTGAGGAAGGTGTTGTTGTGGATTGCCCAATCCCAAACCTTCAGAGCTTCTTGACAAAGGGAGTCAGATCCCATCCCTCCCTGTTTGTTGACATAATACATGGTGACTTGGTTGTCCGTCCGAATGAGGACTACCTGGTCGTGAAGAAGATGTTGAAAAGCATTGAGAGCCTTGAGGATCGCTCTGAGTTCCAACAGATTGATATAACACTGACAATCCGTACTGGTCCATTGGCCTTGAGTACGAGACCATTGAGATGAGCCCCCCAAGCGTAGGTCAAGGAATCTGTTGTGAGGACCTTCTGATGAGGGGGAGTTTGAAACAGCAAGCCTCTGGAGAGATTGGAAAAGAGCATCCACCAACAGAGAGATTGCTTCAAAGGAGTGACTGTTATGTGTCGAGAAAGTGGGTTGCAAACTTGCGTCCATTGAGATGCAAGGGTCCACTGAGGAATTCGGAGGTGAAGTCTGGCAAAAGAAGTCACATGTACTGTGGAGGCCATGTGACCTAGAAGCATCATCATGTGTCTCGCTGAGATGGAAGAGCGGGAAGATACTGTATGACAGAGTTGAAGAAGAGCTTCCAGACGTTGTTGTGGGAGGAATGCTCTGAGTTGGATAGTATCCAGAACAGCTCCGATGAATTGTAGATTCTGTGAGGGCTGAAGGTGGGATTTAGGAAAGTTGATTTCGAATCCCAAACTTTGTAGGAACCAGGTAGTCCATTGGGTCGCTACAATAACCCCCTGAAATGTTGAATCTTGATGAGCCAGTCGTCGAGGTAGGGAAAGATCTGAAGACCATGGTTCCTGAGAGCTGCTGCTACCACTACCAGGCACTTGGTGAACACTCTGGGAGATGAGGCCAGGCCGAAGGGCAGCACTCTGTATTGATAAAGCAGATTCCCCACCCGAAATCTGAGATATTGACGGGAGGCCGGATAAATGGGAATATGAGTGTAGGCCTCCTTGAGATCCAGAGAGCATAACCAGTCATTCTGCTCAAGAAGGGGACAACATTCAAAATTTGACCAAAAATTGGTTGAGAGCCCTGAGATCCAGAATGGGCCGCAGATCGCCCATCTTCTTCGGAACAAGGAAGTAATGAGAGTAAAACCCCCTGTTCTGCTGTTCCAGAGGAACTGGTTCGATAGCATGGAGACGAAGCAGAGCTTGTGCTTCCTGAAGAAGGGCGGCCTGGGAAGGATTGGAAGGATACACTCTTGGAGGAAGCTCTGTTGGAACCTGAGTGAAATGAAGAGAGTATCCCTCTCTGATGATGGTCAGTACCAAGAGGTCGGATGTAATAGTCGTCCATCGGTGGTAAAAATGATGGAGATGACATCCTATAGGGGGAAGAGAAGATAGAGGCAGAACGATGGAGGTTATGCTCCGTTTGAGACAGTCAAAAAGGCTGTGAAGCCCTAGGTGCAGCAGAAGGTTAAGATTTTTGTTGCTTCTGAGGCTGCTGTTTTTTTAGGAGGAGGGCGAGTGTAAGGAGCCGTCCTTGGAGTAAAACGCCACTGATAGATAGAAGCAGGGCGTGTAGGTTTGGTAGGAGCTGGCTTTGGCTTAGGTCTGACAATAGAAGCAAAGGATTTTTCATGGTCAGACAATTTCTTGGTTGCTGCCTCAATAGATTCGTCAAAGAGGTCATTACCTGCACAAGGAATGTTAGCCAATCGATCCTGAAGATTAGGGTCCATGTCAATGGTTCGAAGCCAGGCAAGGCGACACATTGCTACAGAGCAAGCCGCTGCCCAGACAGATAACTCAAAGGCATCATAGGATGATTGGAGAAGATGCAATCGGAGTTGTGATAACGAAGCCATGACTTCCTGAAACTCAAAGTGCTTTTGAGTATTCAAATAAGTTAAGAATTTTGGTAAGAGAGAAATGAGAAACTCAAAATAAGTAATAAAATGAAAATTATAATTGAGGACTTTAGAGGACATCATGGCATTTTGATAGATGCGACGTCCAAATTTATCCATAATTTTCCCTTCCCTTCCAGGAGGAACGGTGGCATAAACCTTGGAAGGATGGGATCTCTTTACGTTCAAACTGTTTATTAAAGTTACAATAAACATACAAAAGCAGCAGAAACATGTACAGGTCAGAGAAAACAGGGAGAGCTGGAGCAAATGTCAAGAAATTGTCCATCATCGCCTAGCTAAATACAGATATGCTTCTAATATCAGCATAAACAGAGCAAAGAAACACAAGAAAGGCACAGGCGGTGCAGCGAGTAGACAACAACTCTCCAAACTCTCCCCTTCCCGCCCAACTCCCTCCCCATCCTCCCTCCACCCAACCCAACACCCCTCCAAAATAAAATTTAAAAAAAAAAAAAAAAAAAAAGGAGATGACGGAGAAAGCAAGAATGTGTACGGCTGATAGCAGAGAACTGCAAGCGCTGACCTATGGAAAGGCATAGACAATATAATGTAATGTAATGTAATGTAATTTATTTCTTATATACCGCTACATCCGTTAGGTTCTAAGTGGTTTGAAGAAAATATACATTAAGATTATAAATGAGAAGTAGGAATGTACTTAAAAAATTCCCTTACTGTCCCGAAGGCTCACAATCTAACTAAAGTACCTGGAAATTAATAAAGAAGAGAAAATAAAGATGGTTGAAAAAAGAAAAATTCTATGTGAACTTATAGGATGGAAATTAAACTGACAGTGAAGAACTGTATGAAAAATACATATGGAATGCAGTTAGAGAGGGTAGGTTACAATCTATTTATGGTATTTGTTTAATTGGAAGGTGTTAAGGTGGGTAATTTGGGGGAAGGTTATCTGAAGGTAGGTGAATCTTCTGGAGGTAAAAGAGGAGGGGTTAAGATATTTGGATGAATTTTTTGAAAAGCAGGGTTTTGATTTCTTTTCTGAATGTTTTGAAGTTGTCTGATATTGTCATAAGATTGGAGATGGAATGGTTGACTTTTGCTGCTTGTGTTGCCAGAAGGTTGTCAAACATTTTCTTGCGTTGTGTGCCTTTGAGTGGGGGGAAGGCGAAAGGGTTCGAGGTTCTTCTGTGTCTTGAGGTGGAGATTTGGTTTAAGCGGTTGTTTAGATAGGAGGGGGAAGAGCCGTGTAATGCTTTGAATATCAGGCAGTGGAATTTGAATTGGATTCGTGCTTGTATGGGTAGCCAGTGAGAGTCTAAGAAGGCAGTTGTTATGTGATCATATTTTTTGAGTGAGTAGATCAATCTGAGGGCGGTGTTTTGTATGGTCTGGAGTTGTTTTATCATAGTGGCTGGACAAGGAAGATATAGGGAGTTGCAATAATCCAGCAGACCTAAGACTAGGGATTGGACGATTAGTCTAAATTGTGCTTGGTCAAAGAATTTTCTGATTTTACGGAGATTTCTCATGGTTAGAAAAGCTTTCTGGGTTGTTTTGTTGATCTGGGGCTGCATTGTGCAACATCTGTCTATCGTAACTCCTAGGAGTTTTAGTTCGGGTTGTATTGGGTATTTGGTATTTTTGATTTTCAGTTCAGTGATGGTAGGAGTTTGGGCTTTTTCGAGCAAAAGGAATTTTGTTTTTTCAGAATTTAGTTTTAGTTTGTGATCCATCATCCATTTTTCTACTGTGTCTAAGGTTGTTTCTAGCTTTGTTGTGGTGGTGGTCTCTGATGGGTCGAAGGGGAGGATTATGGTGATGTCATCAGCATAGCTGAAAGATGTGACATCTAGGGTATCTAAAGTAGCTCCTAGGGAGGAGATAAAGAGGTTGAAGAGCGTAGGTGAGAGAGGTGATCCTTGTGGAACTCCGCAGGGATTTGTCCATGATTTTGATTTGATATCATTGTATTTTACCCTGTAGGTTCTAGATTTGAGGAACCCCTGAAACCATTTGTAGACCTTGCCTGAGATTCCTATGGCGTCGAGAATTTGTAGTAATAAGGTGTGGTCAACTAGGTCAAATGCTGCAGAGAGGTCTAATTGTATTAATATCATTTTTTTTCCTTTACTGATGTGTTGTCGGGCTGTATCTAGTAATGTGACAAGTAGTGTTTCTGTACTATGGTTAGTTCGGAATCCTGATTGTGAGGGGTGGAGTAGGTTATGTTTTTCCAGATATTCGGTGAGGTATTGTGCCACTAGGCCTTCTATTATTTTAACGTACAATGGTATTGAAGCGATAGGTCTGTAGTTGGAGGGGCTATCTTTGTGATCCTTTATGATTGGAGTGATTAAGATCTCTCCTAGGTTCTGTGGGAATTGGCCTTCTGTCAATGTGGTTTGAATCCATAGCATGAAGTTGGTTTTGAATGTGGTGGAGGCGTTTGATAATATGTAGATGGGGCAATTATTTAGGTCACTGGAAGCATGGCTGTATTTATTGTAGAGTCGGTTCATATCTGACCAGACTAGAATTGGGAAATCGGACCAGCTTCTGTCTGCTACGATGGCTTCGCTAGTTGATGGGTTTGTTGTTATCTTTTCTAGATGGGTGTGTGTGTTGATGAATGTAGATCTGATATCGGTGATCTTGTTTTTGAAATGGTCTGCTAGTTGGATGGCTGTTGGTGGGTGGATACCTTGGGTGGAGAGGTAAGGTTTGGTATCTGTGAGGTTTTTTACTAGATTAAATAGCTTTTTTGTGTCTGGGTTTTTTTTGCCTATCATTTTGGAGTAGTAGGCTTTTCGTTTTTCCTTGAGTTTGGTTTTGTATTGATTAATTTGGTATCTCCATGCAATTTTAGTGTGTTCTAAACTCTTGTTTTTTTTCCAGACTCTTTCTAGTTGTCTGCAGAGCTTTTTAGATTGGAGAAGTTCGGCGTCGAACCATTTATCAGAAGGTCTGCATATTTTGAATTTTAGTTTTTCTGGGGCTAGCTCATTTAGAATGGTTTCGCTTATGGATCTCCATTGGGATATAAATTCGTTGGGAGCTATGTTGGTGGTGGCGTGGTCTGCTTTATCCCAGAATATGGAGGGTTCGATTTTTTGGCGTGTTTTGAAGGAGGTTTTTATTGGAGGTTGTTTGTTAATGCTTTGAGGCCAGTTGATGTCAAAGGTGTATTTATAGTGATCTGACCAAAGGGAGGGGTGCCATGCCCCATTAGAGATGTTGATTTTGGGTTTGTGAGGATGTTGGGTCATATAAGCTGCAAGATCTAATTGGTGTCCTTTTTCGTGTGTGGATTGGGGATTGAGGATCTGGTAGTTTAGTGCATTGAGGTATGAGAGTAAATTTATTACTTGTTTTGAGGTGTGATCTTCTAGATGGAGGTTTATGTCTCCTAGGAGAAGGTTATGAGGTGATGTTAGGGAGTTCTGGTAAATAAATTCTTCAAGCGCTTGTTTGTTGTCATTCAAGCGCTTGTTTGTTGAGTAACAGAGGATGCATGTTAGAGTTTCTATGAGAGAATCATCGGATAGTTGACAGGCTAGGAGATCTAGGTGGGGAGTGGAGTGTTTGTCTAGGGTCTTTATATTGATGTTGTTTTTGAGTATGATGGCTAGGCCTCCACCACGTTTTTTTTTTCTGCAGATTAATTCAATTTTATAACCCATTGGACAGAGTTCTGTGATGGAGGGATCGGATTCTGAGGTTAACCAGATACAAAGATACCATACAGAGCCCTGTACTCTGATGAGCCCTGAGAAGAAATGCCAGACCTCTCCCCTCCCCATCCCCTAACTAAAATTAGAATAAAGAGAAATAAAGGAATAGGAGGTCTTCGGCCAGGGAGGGGCACCCCAGAGCAACAACGCCCACCGCTCCATCAGGTCAAAGCCTCAGAGTATTAAGAATCAAACTCCGAATTCTAGGAGACAGAGAATAGATATAGGGCCTCCAGACCCGCAGAAAAATCTTGGATTGACGAAAGGAAGCACGCACCTGACCCCTCTCTAGTAACATCAAGGCATGCAGCCGATTGCGCCAGGCCCAATACGCAGGAGGGTCAGCTGACACCCACTTGGTCAAGATAATCTTCTTGGCCACCAAGCCCGCCTTCCGCAGGAATAAACTGCCTACACCAGGCAATAAATGAAAAGCCTCAAATTTGTCTAAAAGAAACCCCACTGGTGTAAGAGGAATGGAACAGCCCAACAGAGTAGAGAGCTGCACGGGAACGGGGATGACGGGAATCCCGCGGGACCCGCGGGCATCCCGCGGGTTCCCCCTTTGGGTCACGGGGATCCCGTGGGGACGCCCCTAGGGTCGCTGGGATCCCGTGGGGACGCCCCCTAGGGTCGCGGGGATCCCGTGGGGACGCCTCCGAGGGTCGCGGGGTTCCTGCGGGGCTGGATGTACTCAGTCGCGCGGCTCTTCTCCCTACCTTCTCTGCTTGCAGCACAGAGCCGAACGGAAGTCTTCCCGACGTCAGCGCTGACGTCGGGAAGACTTCCGTTTGGCTCTGTGCTGCAGGCAGTGCAGGTAAGGAGAGTAGCCTCGCGGTTCGAGTAGCTACCAAGGGAGGGGGCGGTCCGCCCCGCCACACCCCACCCCGGTTGCAGCACAGCCGGCCAGGTCCCCTTACTTTTGTGGCACTTCCCCGACCGACCGACAACAGCCCCGGTCCGACAATCCTCCCTGCCCTGTAGCCGCGAATCTAAATTATCTTCTTACAGCAGCTGTAATAAGGTAATTTAGATTCGCAGTTAAGGGCAGGGAGGTTTGTCGGACCGGGGCTGTTGTCAGTCAGTCGGGGAAGTGCCACAAAAGTAAGGGGACCTGGCCGGCTGTGCTGCACCCGGGGCGGTAGAGAAGGAGAGGGGAGAAGGATGCTGAAAGGCCATGGGGAAGACGGGAGGAGGGGGGGAAGGACTCTGAAAGCACTTGAAGACAGAGGAGGGAGAAGGACGCTGAAAGCACATGGGGAATACAAAGGGGTGGAGAAGGACGCTGAAAGGCCATGGGAAGGGCGGGGGGGGAAGGACTCTGAAAGCACTTGTGGAAGACAGAGGGGGGAGAAGGATGCTGAAAGCACATGGGGAAGACAAAGGGGTGGAGAAGACAAAGGGGTGGAGAAGGACGCTGAAAGGCCATGGGAAGGGCGGGGGGGGGAAGGACTCTGAAAGCACTTGTGGAAGACAGAGGGGGGAGAAGGATGCTGAAAGCACATGGGGAAGACAAAGGGGTGGAGAAGGACGCTGAAAGGACATGGGGAAGACGGGGGGGTGGAGAAGGACGCTGAAAGGCCATGGGGAAGACAGAGAGGGAGAAGGACGCTGAAAGGACATGGGGAAGCAGAGGGGGGAGAAGGACACTGAAAGCACATGTGGAAGACAGAGGGGGGAGAAGGACGCTGACAGGACATGGGGGAGAAGGACGCTGAAAGGAAATGGGGAAGAGAGAGTAGGGAGAAGACGCTGGCAGGGAAGAAGACAGATGCCAGACTATGGGGGGAGCGGAGAGAAGAAGATGGGTGCCAGACCAATTTGGAAGGGGGAAGAAAGGGAGAGGCACAGTAACAGAGCAAATTGAAGATGCAGAAGGAAGAGAGACAGTGGATGGAAGGAATTGAATGAGAACATGAGGAAAGCAGAAACCAGGCAACAAAGGTAGGAAAAGAATTATATTTCTTTTTTTTTATTTTGCTTCAGGATAAAGTAGTATATTAGTTGTGTTGATAAAAATTTATAAACATTAGAGGCTCTGGTAGAAACCCATTTGCAAAGTATGTATTCTTCCCAATTAATATTTTCAAATTAATAAAGTCTTTTTGCTTATTTGTAAATGGGTTTCTACCAGAGCCTTTAATTCAGTAGCATAATGAAATGACGGGGACGGAGGGGACGGGGACAGAGGGGATTCCTCGCGGGGACGGGTGGGGACGGAGGGGATTCCTCGCGGGGACGGGTGGGGACGGAGGGATTCCTCACGGGGACGGGTGGGGACGGGTGGGATTCCTCACGGGGACGGGTGGGGACGGGTGGGACTTTGGCGGGGATGGGCGGGGACGGGTGGGATTTCTGTCCCCGCGCAACTCTCTACAACAGAGCCTCCAAAAAGCGGACCACCCTCCTCCAGAAGGACTGAACAATCGGACAACTCCAAAAAACGTGAAAGAAGGATTTAGGGGCAGCATTACATTTCTCACATTGAGCCGAGTCGGTCAAGGCAGAGCGGAACAGCTGAACCTTTGTGAAGTAAGCCCTATGGAGCACCCGAAACTGACATTCCCGTAGTTCAGCAGAAACAGAAATAGTTGGGATGCGCCGAATAAGACCTCCCACACCCAAGTCCGCCGGGAGAAGGCCCAAATCCGGGGCCCACCGTACACACAAAGAGTCCCAAGAGCGAGGCGGGGCCAACAAACAGAGGGCTTTATGCAACGCTGAAACTGAAAGCCCCCCATCTGCAAAACTAGCGAAAAATGAGCGAAGTCGGCCACCCAAACCCAGCTGCAAATCCTCCGCCCTCAAGGAATGAACATAATGGTCTAATTGTAGATATGCAAAAAAGTCAGTTTCCCGAATCCCCGTCCGGAGTCGAAATGCCGGCCAAGAGCAGAGAGTCCCAGCCTCGGTGAGGACATGCTCCAAAGTAGTCATTCCAAGTTGGGCCCAACGCCTAAAGGAAGCCGAAGAAGTACCTGGCAAGAACTGAAGATTCCTCTGCAGAGGCAACTGGTCAGATACCCCCGGCCTCCCTCCTAAATGCAACACCAAAATCTTCCAGATATCACGTAAAGATCCTAACAACAAGCTAGAGCGCAAGGAAGAAGGCACGGAAGACCGAGGCGCATGTAACAGGGAAGATAAATGCCAAGGAGAATAGTACGCCCGTTCATAAGCAAAGCAAGTATAAACGTCCTGGTCCAGAATCCAATCCCCAAGATAACGGAGCAGGCAAGCCTGATTATATTTCTGCAAATCGGGGAGACCCATGCCCCCCCTCGACCAAGACCCAATCAAAAAGCGGAACTGCATCCGCGTTTTTTTCCCATTCCAAAGGAACCGAGAAAGAAGTCTATAAAATGCCCGAAGATCCTTCTGCAATAAACGTATAGGCAATAACTGCAGGACATACAGCCATTTGGGAAATATAATCATATTAAAAAGGTGAATATGACCATGCACCGAAAGGGGAAAAAATCTCCATTGGTCCAGCCGTTGACGAGTATAATCAAAGAGCAGGCGTAAGTTTGTCTGCTTAAGGGAATCAACCGAAGAGGTCAATTGGATTCCTAAGTAACGAAAAGCACCGGTCGCCCAACGCAATGGGAATATCCCCGGCCAGGAATCCCGGACCTCCGGGGAGGTCGGAAGGGCTAGAGACTTGTCTAAATTCAATCGGAAACCGGAAAAATCCCCATACTCAGCTATCGTCATCAAAAGAGCAGACAAGGTTGTAACTGGATTAGTAAGATGTACAAGGAGATCATCTGCAAAAGCAGAAACCACAAAAGACTCCCGACCAATACGAACCCCACTAATGTCAGGGTTCTGCAACACTTCCCGAATCAACGGATCCAACGTAAGAACAAACAATAAAGGGGACAAAGGACATCCCTGCCGCGTACCTTTCCAAATATCAAAAGACTCAGAAAGGATACCATTCACCCAAAGTGCCGCCGAAGGGGAAGCATAGAGAGCAGTAATGGCCTCGAGAAAGAACCCATCAAAACCATAATGCCGAAGCGTGGCAAACATGAAGCGCTAAGAGACCCTATCAAAGGCCTTCTCTGCATCAAAACTGACCAACAAAGAAGGCACGCGACGAGAAGCGACAAACTCCAAGGAAGTCAAAAGACGGCGGATGTTTCTGGAGCTCTGGCGGGTCCGAACAAATCCAACCTGAGAATCATCGACCAGGTCAGGGAGAACTCGAGCCAATCGGTTGGCCAGAATTTTCGCAAAAAATTTGGCTTCCAAGTTAAGGAGGGAAATCGGACGATAGGAACCCGCCAAGGTGGGATCACGTCCCGGTTTCAAGAGTAGCACAATGTGAGTGTCGCGTAAAGACAATGGCAGAGATCCCTGTGCAACGTAAACAGTAAAGGTGGAGGCCAGAAGAGGAGTGATCTCCAACGAAAGCAATTTATAGAATTCAGCTCGAAAGCCATCCGGTCCCGGTGCCTTCCTCAACTGACTAGATTGAATTGCCAAGGCCACTTCATCAGTGGAGATGGGCGCATTCAACCGCTGTTGTTGAAGAGCAGTTACTCGAGGCACAGAAACATTATCTAAATAAAGAGCACTAGGTAGGTCCGGCTCGTCAGACCGGGAATATAACTGCTGATAAAAGGTGCGAAAAACCTTCACTATCGCAGCATCCGAGCCAACCAATTCGCCCCCCTCCCCCACCACCCGCAGCACTCGGCGAGGACCGTCCGCCGTACGTGCCAGATTAGCTAACAGCTTACCCCCCTTATTGCCATGCAAATGGAATTGATGTTTAAAATATAGCATCGAACGAGCAGAGCGAGCCTGCAGCAACTCATTCAATGAGGCCTGAGACGCCAATAGATTACTACGTCGCCAAGGTGTCGGAGCACAAGCATACCACATCCGAGCAGCCCTCACCTGTTTTTCTAAGCGTAAGATCTCCCGATCCCGTGCCCTCCTCTTGAAACTAGCATACGCGATTATTTCCCCACGGAGCACAGCCTTGGCTGCGTCCCAGAACAGGACAGGATCATCCATATGACCCACATTGTGAAGTTGATAATCTGTCCACTTCTGAAGCAGATGATCAGAAAACCCTGGGTCTTTGTACAACGCGGGCGGGAACCGCCATCTCCGGGAGCCCACATTTTCCGACCCTACATCCAAAGTACTCCAAACAAAAGCATGATCAGAAACGCAATATGGGCCAATCCCCGTATCTCTTACCGAAGAGAAAAGGCTAGAAGAGAAGAGCCAATAGTCAATCCGGGATTAGGTACCATGAGCCCGAGACAAATGTGTATAATCACGTTCCCCGGGATGCAACATGCGCCAAATGTCCACCAGATCTAAAGAAGAACACAGCAGGGGAATATCCTTAGAAGAATCCCTGCGCTCATGGGGACGGGGATCAGACTTATCTAAACAGGGATCATGGACAATATTAAAATCACCTCCCATCACCAATGGTACACCAGAATACCCGGTCAGCGCTTTAAACAAGCGAGTGTAAAATACTTTATCATAGACATTTGGTGCGTAAATATTACAAAGGAGAAAAGACTTCCTAACCAACGTAACATGAGCCAGCACAAACCTTCCGAGCGGGTCCTCATAGACCCCGTGCACTATAGAGTCCAAGGTCCTGCGCAAAAGAATCAATACCCCAGCCTTACGTTGTACAGCGGCTGCGCCCACCACCCTCCTCACCCACCAGCGAGCAAATTTCTTATGTTCTGAAGAGGTCAGGTGCGTCTCCTGTAAGAAGGCAACATCTGCCCTGTGTCTATTTAAGGTCTGCAATATCTTCTGTCTCTTAACAGGTGAGGTAACCCCGTTAACATTCCAAGATATGAATTTAACCATCAGGATCCAAAAAGACCCAGAGCAAAAGACAACCCTGTAACGGAGTATAAGGATGGTGAGGCCGTCCCAGCCTACAGACCCACCAAGTCCTCAACTCTATCCAAACGGTGAGCATTATCCCAAGATGCCTACGGAGGCCTCGAGCCCCGGAAGAAACCCCCCCCCCCCCCAGCCAGACCTCCAAGCAACTAGAAAAAGAAAAATACTAAAAATAAAAATACCAGAACAAGCAGAAAAGAAAAAAAGAAAAAAGAAGACCAATCCCCAGCAGCCCCCCCACTCCCAACAACCCCCCCTTCCCCTATCCCCCATAGGGATAGCCCCCATACCCCCCTTGAAGCACCTGCGTCCCAGAGGACAACCAGGGTTGCCTCGAGCCCCCAGAGCCCCCCTCGTTATGTCCAAAACCAGCAACAAATTCACAGTCCCCCCACAACCCAACCCAAGAACCATACGATGAAGCCCCTACTAAAGGGGAAAAAAAGAAAGGGCAAAACTCTGCTGCAAAAAAAGGTCTCCCCCCCACAACAATCTCCCCCCTCCCAAAACCCCAAGCAGCCGGAACCAAAGCCAGGTGATAGGGGTGGCCGCTAGTCCCCACCATACACCAGAAGGAAGTACAGCCATCCGGAGCCCAATTTTACACGCCCCATCAAGCAAACAATCCCAGAGGAACAAGAAAGAGAAAGAAACAAACCTCAGAAACTCCCACTCCCACCCTCACAGCTCCACCATCACACCTAGCACATCCACTACACATACACACCCCGCCCCAACAAGCAAAACACCCCGCAAGACACCTGTTCGATCAACAAAAGGGTCCCTAAAAAAAGAAAATGGAAACAAAGGTAAGGCATATCAGCCCAAATTGCAAAACAGAGAACCATAAGCTGATCGCAATGTCCCCAGTCCAGGAACAGTAGGCACCATCCAAAGAAGCTCCCAAGGACGATAGAGGGGAAACCCCCTCTCCCACCCGGGACTACCAGCAGAGTCAACAGGCTGGCTGATAGGGGTGGTAGATGGCAACAAGTCCAGGAATCATGAAATCAGGAATCCAGCGCAGAGTTCTAAATCGCCAGCAGTCCACAGCAAGGACCCGTCAACATTATGGGGTAGCAGAGCTGGTAGAGGGAATCGCCATCTGGGCCACAAATCGCGAAGCGGCCTGCAGGGTGTCGAAGAAGTGTGGTTTGCCCTCATAAAAGATCTTAAGCTTGGCAGGATATAACAATGCGAACTGCATGTGTTTGCGGTGCAGATCCGCGCAGAGGGAGGCATAGGCTCGCCGTTGACTGGAGACCCGAGGAGAGTAATCCTGGAAACAGAGGACGCGGTGGTTTTCGTAGAGAAGTGGCCCCTTCTGTCGGATGGCGCAGAGGATCTCCATTTTGTGCACATAATTAAGGAGCTTAAAAATCACCACCCGCGGCTTTTCAGAAGGGGCCCGCCGAGGCCCAAGCCGGTGAGCTCGTTCAATCCACAGGGGCCCCGCTGCAGAACGCAACTCCAAGGTCTCAACCAGCCAGCGCTCCAAAAACTCGCGAAGTTCCGCTTCGGTGACAGACTCCGGCAGGCCCACCAGCCGCAGATTCCCCCGTCTGGAGCGATTCTCCACGTCATCCAGCTTATCCTCAAGAGATCGAACCCGGGCTTGCAAGTCTGTCTGCGTGGTGGAAACCTGAGCCATAGTATCCTCTAGCGCTGACACTCTCTGGCAGCACTCCGCAAACTCTCCCTTCAGAGACTCCAAATGGCCATCCACCACCTCCAGCTTGTCAGTGATGGATTGAAGACGCGGATCTAAGGAGGATTTAATGGCGTCCTTCACCTCCGACACGATCACCTGTAGCCATGCAGGGCTCACCATCCCCCATCCGGGCCCTCTCCCTCCGCCATCTTAGGATCCGCGGGTTTTAACTTTTCCTTCTCCCGACGCAACGTTTTAGCAGCCATCGGGTTCCCGGGCCGTGAACAACCGCCGATGAAATCGCGCATCGCCGAGACTAGGTAGGAGCAGGGAGGAATGAAATTGCCAAGGCCAAAATGCCGATAAAGAGAGCGGGGCTCGAGGAGCTCGAGGACGCTCTCTAGCTCCGCATCACGTGACCCCTCTGGATGGGATCTCTTTAAAGAGGACTCGACAAGCAGGGATTGTTGAGATAACTGTGAGTTGTCAAACCCTTTGTGATGTACAGTTTTATACCTAGAGTCCAATTTTCCTGGAACAGCTGATATGATATAAGGGGTTTCCATGCATCGACCAAAAGTCTGAGACAAAAGCTTGTGAAGAGGAAGCTTAAGCGACTCTGTCGGAGGTTGAGGAAGATGCATGACTTCGAGATACTCCTTAGAGTATTTGGAACCAGAATCTAATTGAAGATCCAAGTCAACAGCCATCTGATGAAGAAAAGATGAGAAAGATAGCTGATCCGCCAATGCTTTGCCTCGAGACGGACTCGAGGTCGTCGAGGCAGCCTGGGTCAAAGATGAGGCTTCGGCATGAAAAAAAAGGCATCAAAAGAGTATGGAGACTTGGACAAAGCAATCGAAACCGCTGGATCCTCGAGGTTTGGGAGTGGAGACCTCGATCGAGGAGTCGGCGGTCTAGTCGAAGGAGGAGTAGATCGAGGCTTAGTGGAAGAAGGACGTTCTTTAGAAGAATAACTCTGCCTGGAAGTATGCCTCGATGAAGGCCTCGATCTTCGGTGAGAACGATGCTTAGAAGCTGATCTCGAAGAACGAGGAGATTTCACCTCGGAGACAGAAGCAGCCGATGCCACCAAAGAATGGATAGGACTGGAGGCAGTAGAGTGAAGCTCCAGAGGCTTGATGGAGGAACCTCGATGCACTCCCAAAGACTCTGCTCCTTGAATAGAGTGTGAGGATTCCTGTCGAGGCACTTGCAAAGATTCTGGTCCTTGCTTTATGTGCTTAGATGTCAGACCAGACACTCGCAGAGACTCTGCTACCTGCAAGGAGTATGTAAGTTCAGACTGAGGCAAAAGAAGCGGCTCGACCTCGCGGGAGTCTGCTGAATGCCCAGGCTGGATAAGAGGAAGAAGCTTCGGTCCTATATTAGTAAGGAACTGAATGAATTGCTTCTCCAACATGGTCTGAAAGGAAGCCGGCAAAGATGGATCTGCGTCTGAAACTGGACCACCTGCTCTGCTGGAGGTTCCACCGAGGTAGTGTGAATGTGCTTTGACTTGGAAGTCTTAGGCACTTTAATCACCACCACTGGAACTGTCTGCTGAGCTACCTGACCTGAGGAAACAGGGGAAGATACAGCAGTCATCGTCGAAGAAAGAGCCGCTGCAAACGAGGAAGGTTTGATGAGGCTCGAGGTGGAAGCAGTCGAAGCAGGAGCCTCAGTCGAAGTCGAGGCCGAGGACGCCTTCGTGGTCGAGGGATCTGAGGAAGAATCCATCCCGAAGAGCTTGTCCACCAAAATATGATGACAGTTGAAGGCTCGAGGTTGAAGAGTAGCACAGTGCAGGCACGACTTCGGTCTATGTTTCGGCCCAAGGCACTTGAGGCACCGACGGTGTGTGTCCGTGAGAGAAATCGCATGCTGGCACTGGCTACATTTCTTGAAGCCCGTGACAGGCCGGGACATAGAAGGAAATATAGCCGCCGCAAGATCGAAGCCCTCGGGCTGTGGCTGAGCAACCTGTCCCGACAAACGGACGGAAGAGGAAAAATTTTTTTTTTAACTAAAATGAAATAAATAAAATAAGAACAGCAATTCGTGAGGAAAAAAAGTACAAACCGCGGTTCAGAGAAGGCACGAAGTTACGAAGTTAAACGCAGAGAGTCAAAGACAGACTTCTCAGCTCCGCGGAAAAATGAGAAGTGAGGAGACGCGCACTACGTTGGGCAGGAAGGCACTCGCGCTTGCGCAGTACGGTAGACTCAAAACTTCGAGTTTCTTCAAGCAAGTCTGCTTGTGAGGCGTCCGCATCTGGGCTCCGTCGATGACGTCACCCATATGTGAGAATAGGCTGCCGGCTTGTCCTGGGATAATGTGGTTTGTCATCATTGAATTTTGATACAACCGACGGACAAACTAGTCCATAGTTCTTCCCTCTCAACCAGGAGGGACTGTGGCATAAAATTTTGCAGGATTAGATCTTTTCAAAGAGGATTCAACAAGAAGAGATTGATGTGAGAGTTGAGACTTCTCAAATCCTTAACAAAGAACCATCCTATATCGAGATTCTATCTTTGCTGGCACAGCAGGAACGGAATATTGTGTATCAAGGTTTATTTTGAAGGTTTGAGAAAGAATGCCATTCATGGGTAATTTGAGAGACTCCCTAGGAGGATGAGACATACCCAGTTCTTCCATATACTCCTTAGAGTATTTTGAATCAGATTCCAAAGTAATGTTAAGATCGCTACTCATTTGGGATAGAAATTTGGTAAAGGACACCGGATCTGAAGAGGTATGACCCCCATTGAGGAGAAGGTATTTTTCACAGCAGAGAATGAAGGTGAAGCCTCTCTGAAGTATTGATACCTGAGATCTGAATCCATAGGCAAAGATGCAGATGAATGCCCATTTCTGGAATGAGTTGAGGAAGCATAATGTTGTTGTTTAGAAGAACCAGCTAGTGAAGAAAACCTCGCAGGAGGAGAACTCGACTGAGGAGAATGGTGAGGCTCCACAACAGATCTCCTCGACAAAGGAGTTAGTGGTCTCGAAGAGTCTTGATGCTTCGATAAACGAGGCCTGTCTCATGCCTCGATGAATGCCTTGACAAATGATGTAGTGAAGAGCTATGCCTTGATTCATGATCCCGTGATCGAGACAAATCCAGCCTCGAAGAGGAATGTCGAGGTGTCCTGGCCCTGTGCCTCGACATGCCTTATGTTAAGAAGTAGGACTGGAAGTCTGAGACTGACGTCAAGACACTAATAAGGACTCAGCTCCTTGTATAGAGGTATCTCAAGGCACTCAGAAGGACTCAATTCCGTGTAGATTGATTTCGAGGCACTTTCAAGGACTTGACTCCTTGAATAGTGGCTAGGTTGAGCTCGAGGCACTCTCAAGGACTCGATTCTTTGTACTACTGCTGCATGCTCAGGCTGGACTGCAGGAAGCAGGAGTCAATTTGGCAAGCATGTTACCAAACTCCTGATGCAGAATAGTTTCCAACATATTCTGCAAAGCCAGCACCGAGACCACTGGATCTGGTACAATTGGTGTGGCTATGGACTCCGAGGAAAACAATCTCGAGGAAGAGTGTTGCCTCGATTTTGAGACACGTTTCCTGGATAGCCTCGGACCCACCGGTTCTAATGGTGGCATGTCCGGAGGGTTGGATAAGCTATCTTATCTGATGGAGACACTGAGGATAACGGCGCTTCAGGAGAAGATTTAGCCGATTTCCCCAAAGACGAAGACTTCCCCATTGAGGAAGGTTTGAACGAGGTCGAGGTGGAAGACTTTGCTGGAGTCGACATCGAGGTCAGGGCCGGAATTGTGGTCAAGGCCTTAGGTAAAGGCAGATCCATTCCCCCAAAGATTTTTTTCAATCTGGACTCGACGACGTTTAAGGGCTCAATTTTGAAGTGTAGCACAACGGGCGCACGACTCCGGATGATGATCAGGTCCTAAACACTGTACACACCACTTGTGTGGGTCAGTGAGGGAGATCGTGCATTGACACCGACTATACTTCTTGAAATCTGTGACAGGCCGGGACATGGAATGAAACACGGCCGCGTCTAAATTGAAGCCCGCAGGCAGAGGTCACGGAAGAGGCCCCACTGTGACACGATCAAAACAAAACTCTTTTTTTTTAACAAATGCACATATAAACACAGCGACCCTGTAAAGAAAATACACAAGCCAGGGTGAGAGAAGGCACGAGTAGAATTAACTCTTGTGCAGAAGTGAGGAGACGCTGAGGAGACGCACGCCCTACATCGGGCGGGAAGGCACTCGCACATGCCCGGTAAGGCAGTCGCAAACTTTCTAAAAGTTCTTCAAGCAAGTCTGCTTGCGAGGCTGTCCACATTGGGGCTCCATGGATGACGTCACCCATATGTTGAGAATATGCTGTCTGCTTGTCCTGGGATAAACTAAAATATAAACTGAGATTTTGGGACAAAAAAAAGGGGATCTTGGTTTATATTTGATTCTCTTGATTCTCCCTTCCTCCTTCTCTAGTGGTTCCCCAGCTGATAACCAGCACTTCTGTGCCCTCCTCGACGTCTGGGACTTCTGCCCTCCCCCCCCCACACACACACACACTCTCACTCAACGACCAACACTTCTACATTGCTCTTACCAGTACTTATCTTTCCCTGACTGAAGCAGATGTTGTGTGCTGGGTTGGTGTGGGGCCTTGAGCATCTGTACACATTCAAGGCCACGCACCAGCCCAGCACACAGCGTCGACATCAACTTCAGTAGGGAGGCCAAACTTCGAGTAGAAGAAACTCTAGCAATGAACATTAAGAAGGGGAACAAATCCATCTTCAGGTATATTGGAGACAGAAAAAGAAACACAGACGGGATAGTACGCCTTAGAAAACCAGATGGGAACTACGCAGAATCAGATTCCGATTAAGCCGAACTACTGAATGAATACTTCAGCTCGGTCTTCACCTGCGAGGCACCGGGGCACAGTCCGCAGTTGCAGGCAAGGCAAAGCGCGGAAGACCCGTTTCAAAATTTCAAGTTAACACCCGGCGACGTCTACTACCAACTGACAAGACTCAAGGTGAACAAAGCCATGGGACCAGACAATCTACACCCCAGGGTGCTCAGTGAGTTGCGTGATGTCCTGGCGGAACCGTTATCAGTGCTCTTCAATCTCTCCCTAGGTACGGGGAGAGTCCCCTTGGACTGGAAAACAGCTAATGTCGTTCCACTGCACAAAAAGGGATGCAGGGCAGAGACTGCAAATTACAGACCAGTGAGTCTCACATCGATAGTATGTAAACTCATGGAAACACTGATCAAACGTAAACTAGACGCAATCCTGGATGAGGAGAATCTGCGGGATCCCAGTCAACATGGATTCACCAAGGGTAGGTCCTGCCAATCCAATCTCATCAGCTTCTTTGACTGGGTAACAAGAAAGCTGGACTTGGGAGAATCCCTGGACGTCGTGTACCTAGACTTCAGTAAAGCTTTTGATAGCGTCCCACATCGCAGGCTGTTGAGCAAGATGAAATCGATGGGGTTAGGAGAAACATTAACTGCATGGGTCAGTGACTGGCTGAGTGGTAGACTTCAGAGGGTGATAGTTAACGGCACCCTCTCAAAAACGTCGGAGGTGACCAGTGGAGTACCGCAAGGTTCAGTCTTGGGCCCACTCCTTTTCAACATATTCATAGGGGACCTAACCCAGGGGCTTCAAGGTAAAATAACATTGTTCGCTGACGACGCCAATCTATGTAATATAGTGGGAAACGGCAATTTGCCCAATAGCATGACACAGGACCTGCAATTGGTCCTCGACCTGGCAGCTGGGCTTCAATGCTAAGAAATGCAAGGTCATGCACCTCGGCAGCAGAAACCCGTACACAACATACACCTTGAATGGTGAGACCTTAGCTAGGACTTCAACAGAACGAGACTTGTGAGTGATCATCAGTGCAGACATGAAAACTGCCGATCAAGTGGAGAAGGCTTCATCTAAGGCAAGACAGATGTTAGGTTGCATCCGCAGAAGTTTCATCAGCCGGAAGCCTGAAGTCATAATGCCATTGTACAGAACCATGATGAGACCTCATTTGGAATACTGTGTGCAATTCTGGAGGCCACATTACCGTAAAGATGTGCTGAGAGTAGAGTCAGTTCAACGGATGGCCACCAGGATGGTCTCGGGGCTCAAGGATCTCTCGTACAAAGAAAGGCTAAAAAACTTGCAGCTCTACTCTCTCGAAGAATGTAGGGAGAGAGGAGACATGATCGAGACATTTAAATATATCACCGGCCGTATCGAGATGGAAGAGGAGATTCTATTTCTCAAGGGACCCTCGGCCACAAGAGGGCATCCACTCAAACTCAAGGGTGGGAAATTCCTTGGAGACACCAGGAAGTATTTCTTCACAGAGAGAGTGGTTGATCCTTGGAATGAGCTCCCGGTGCAGGTAATCGAGGCCAACAGCATGCCAGATTTTAAGAGCAAATGGGATGCCCATGTGGGATCCCTTAGAGGGTAAAGTTAATGAAATCTGTCATTAGGAGTGGGATCTCTAAGAAAGTAGACTTGGGGGTGGGTCAGTAGTGTGGGCAGACTCAATGGGCTATGGCCCTTATCTGCCATCATTTTCTGTGTTTCAGTAAGGGATTGAACTGTACTAGTAAAACCAATGCAGAAGCCTCGGATAAGAAGGGGAGCACAGAAGTACTAGTTATCAGGTGGGGAGGCTGGGAGAGAACTCGATCTTGTAATTGTCACAAACAACCTCTAGGACCCAACGATCTGTGCCCAGACTGTCCAGTAAACTGACAGCCTGCTCCCTATCTGGGGAGGTGCGGTCTCTCACCTGGCATCTTTGCCCTTTCTTGGAAGATGGAGAGGGTGAGAGCCAGAGGCTTGCTGCCTTCTGCCCCTGCTGAACCTCTGTTGCAACTCCTGAAAGGACCTCTATGTCACTCTGCTTAAGAATGGAATCTTCAAGAGCCTCGAAAATTCCCATGCCCCAAACTCTGAACCGCCCAGGGTCTGCTTTCCAGCAATGCTTTAGGGTGACAGTCTGTAACACTGGCCATCAGCTCATATAGACCCTTTCCAAATAGCATCTGCCCCTTGAATAGAAGCCTGCTGAGGGTGGCCTTAGAAGCCAAGTCTCATGCCCATTGTCTGATCCAAAACATCTGTCAGGCAGAGACAGAATAGGCTGACACCTTGCTCATCTAAGGGTCCTCATCTTCCTCTGAGGTCAGGACCCGAGTGTCAGCATCATATCATATCCAGAGAGCAATCAAAGGATTCTGGGACTTTATATTAAACATATTTGACCCTGGGAATGCCACTGCAAGCAGACTAGATAATGCCTACAAACCAGTACTTAAGACCAACAAGAGACCTTTTGCCTAGTACTTGGGAGCGTCCGCAAGTCCTGGACTTTCAAAAGATATAAAAAAAAACCCAGGTGCTTGAGTAGAACAAAGGCACCCAAGACAGAATGGCTCCATGAACCAGGGCCACAATTCACTAAAGTCAGCGATCATCGCTAAATTTGTTTTTACAGGTTTAGCGACGATTACTGCTAAACAACCCGATTCACAAAACCACCCACCACGTGTTTTTCCCCTGGATCGCCCATTTTCCAATCTGGCCATGCAAATTTGTAAAACCCCATGCAAAATAGCCAAGTGATTGATTCACTAACATTTGCTTGTCTATTTTGCATCGGGTTTTACGATCCTAAAACCCGACTGCTGTAGACCTGTCGGTAAATGTGTTACCGACATGTCTGCTGGTTTTTTGATTCCTTCAACGTCCTCCTGGGCTCCGCAGCGTTCATGCATCTACGCTTCGTCAAATCTCCTTCGTAGGGCTCTGGCAAGGATCTCATTCCCTGGATCAAGCTTCCTGCAGATCCCCAGCCCTAGAGGTCGAGCCCAAAGCTCCCACAGCACACGGCAAATGGACGCATCTTGGTTGACCATCCAGCACAAACCTGGCTATGATACAGTGGTAGAAAGTCATGAGGGATCCATCCCTAGCGATTTTAAGGAAATTGAGGGGTTTTGAGGCTTTAGAAAAAAAGATCATTTAAAATCCAAGAAGGCTATTGCCTGCAAATTTGCACCAAAATGGCCCAGGGAGGGGGAGGGACTCCCCCGAAGTTCAAAAACTACAGGGAAAGGAGTTTTGGAGGAGGGGGCCCTAGCTCTGACCCCAACCCCTCAAATTTCATTTTTTCAGACACCCCCCTTCCCAATTTTACCCATAGGCTAGAATAGCCTTACTAACTGTACAATGTGGTGTCTGCCTGCCTCAGCTCAAAAGTGCAGCTGGAACAAATGGAGAATAATCCTTTCTTACAGGTTTACTCTACGAACTTTGTCTTTGGGCTGCCAATCGGACACATGGCGGACTGAGTCTCAAATCCCAGAAACTATCTTGCTGCGATGGGGGTGGGAGTAGAGTTGGGGGAGAACCATACAGCTGGCCTGCTATTAATCCCAGCCTGTGCTCAAGCTCCTGATAAATCAGGGATGCGAGCAGCTATTCAGGGGAAGCCCCCCCCCCCTCCCCAGCTCCAAAAATATTACAGCAGGCTGGCTAGCCAGGTGTCCCCCGAGGGCTAATCCTGCTAGCAGCAGACTTCTGCTATGCAGAGTCTGTGTCTTCTCCCAGAGGTCCAAAAAGAAGAAATCTCTGGGTACTAACTCTGAAACTTAAAATGACAGGAAGAAAACCAAAAATAATAAAGCAGATCAGAAACAGATCTGAGCAACTTGCTTGCAGAAATAAAACTGATGGGGCAGGAGCAAGTCTATTGGGAAGGAGGCAGAGTTGAAAGATAAGTGATATTCTGCAAGCAACTTGCAGGTCCAGATGCATAACCCTAGCGTTCAGGTCTACTAGTCTCATTGAAGCGGGTTTAGGCATTTTTCTTATTTGAGAAAGACACGGGGGAAACCACTGCTTGCCCTGGATCAGTAGCATGGAATGTTACTACTCCTTGGGTTTTGGCCAGGTACTAGAGACCTGGATTGGAATGGGCTACTGGGATTGATAGATCTTTGGTCTGACCCAGTAAGGCTATTCTTATTACTTTATTTAGGCGTCTGAATATTAGGCCAAGGTTTTCCTCACCTAATTTACTGGCACCTAACACAGACAATCTAATGACGCCCAAGTCAACCCATGCCTACTCTCTGCCCCTAACCATGCCTACTTTTCAGGTACGTGTCATTAGGCCCCAATAGGCACCTTGATTTTGGTGTTGCTAGATACTACATGGTATTCCGCCCAAAAATTTTTTTTATCGGTTTTTAATGATGTGGTCAATTATCATGCCAATTAAACCAATTAAATACAATTAAGTTTCACGTGGAATTCAGTTAGACATTGTTAGGCATCAATTAGGGCCCGATTATAGAATTTCCCCCTTAGTGCCTATTTAGGTGGCACTTGGAGCTCCCATGCCAATTTAAACATTTTTTGCAAGTCACATGCATTAATTAAGAAATTAGTATTTGGACCTACAAATTACAAAAAATAAAATAAAAAGCCCTAGATACTGCTATGTTGAATCTGGGTTTAATGCGTGTGAAAGTCCCACTTTAAAGGATGCTAAATTCTAATGCCTTTTAATAAAAGGGCCCCTAAGTAACACCCTCTTTTATTAAAGCCAGCAGCACAGGATGGCACTGTAAATGTTCTGACGTCTATAGGAGTTAAATGGGCATTGGCACATTTGCCATATGGCTTTGTAAAAAGGGGCCTATATAAATAAATAAGCAAGCTTGAACAATTATATTTCTTGCCAGATGAAGTCGTTTTTCTTTAGTCTTATTTTATATGCAATTATTATTTTTTCTATAACTGCACCACATAATAAAGGTTTGAAACAAATATAAGTCATATTAGATATTCCGATAGTAGAAGATAGATGTAATGGCTGACATGTTGCTTTCAATTTTATATGTAAGAGCTTATGTATGTGCTTTTAATGTAATCCGCTTAGGTTTTAAGCGGAATAGAAATTTTAAAATAAAATAAATTATACATACCTATTGATTCCAGCATGATTTTCTGAAGTGGACCAGTTATCACACAGAGATTGTATCATATGTTTCTGAAAAATATAAATTAAAAGGCATTAAAACAGATTTTTAATTTAATTAATCAGATCATCATTAATGAATGTTAATTATAAGAGTGCAGGAGTAGCCTAATGTGCAGTGGCTTAAGAATCAGGGGAACATGCAGCTCCTTGTAACTCTGAGCAAGTCACTAAACTCTTCCCTGGCCCAGATACAAAACAAGTACAGTAAAAATACAAATTTGGCTTCATAAAAGGGAGGGGGGGTTAGCATATTACCTAAGCTAGCTACTTGGTCCTTTTATAAATCCATTGAAAGTATACTTTCTAAATATTTATGAAATAGCAACCCCTTCCCCGAGTTTAATTAAATATTATGAAATCATCCAAGGATAATGGAGGAGTTTGCTTCTCTAACTTTTATCTGTACCCAGTGTTCTCCCTAGCGTGTTTCAGCCGGGCGCACCGCCCAGTTACTTTAAATGAGCGGCCGGCTGTCATTTTGCAGCTGCAGAGACCGCGCCGGACCGGTTCCGGGATTTGACATCGGACTCGCGACTCGGCAGTGGTTCGCGCATGAATTGTCAAGCGCCTGCTTCTTCCGGTTTGCCTGCACCCCGTACTTGAAGGTGAACAGACCTTTCCTGCCTGAACCACATCTTCAGCAGCACTTAATTCAGCAGCAAACTTCGTATAATGCGTGTTCTTCCGCACATGCTCAGATCAGGTCTAACTGAGCATGAGCAGAAGAACCAGAATTAGCGACCAAAGCAAGCTTGCTGAATTAAATGCTACAGCGCTGCTACAAGGATTTTCCAAGAATCACACCACTGCTCACGGTGGAGTACGGGCTGGGAAGGGGTAATTTGCATAGCGGGCCAAAAGGTTGTATTTCGATTGGTCCAACGCCTTGGCGCGCTATGTAAATTACCCCTTCCCCGCCCCTACTCCTTCACCGTGAGCAGGGAATGGTAATTTGCATAGTGTTTTTTAACATCGACCTATTAAAACATTTTCGCCCACGCTCCAAAGGTCCGCCCCTTCAACTTAGGAGCATTTGTTTCCAGCTGTGCTGAGGGACGAGGCAGAAAGTTTCGGGCGGGTTAGGGTGATGGTTCTAACTTCCCTCTGTGCTTTCAGCAGGGTATTTTTGGAGAGAAAAAAAAGTTGTAAGCTCTTTCTTACTTTTAACTCTGTGCAGCCTGTGTTGTCTGGTAGACCTATACAAAAATTTTATATTAAATTTTTGGAGAGAAAAAAAAGTTGTAAGCTCTTTCGAGGAAAGACTATTTTCTTACTTTTAACTCTGTACAGCCTGCGTTGTCTGGTAGACCTATAGAAATATTTAATAACTAGTGTTTAAGCCCGTTACATTAACAGATGCTAGAATATATGCCTGTCTGTCTTTCTTTATTTATGTCTCTCTCCCTGCTCCTGTCTCTTTCTTCCTTTCTTTCTGTCTCTCTCCCTCCTGCTATTTTTTCTCTCTCTCCCTGGCACCCTTTGTCTGTCTGTCTGTCTTTCTTTCTGTCTGTCTCTCTGGTCCCCTGTCTGTCTTTATTTCTGTCTGTCTCTCTTTCTGGCCTCCTTTGTCTGTATTTCTTTCTGTGTCTCTCTTCCCCCCCCCCCCCCAACTTTCCTTTGCAGAAGCAGCAGCGGTAATTCCCTTTCCCTCCAGGTCCCTATGAAGTAGTAGCAGCATTTTCCCCCATTCCCTTCTCCCCCCCCCCAACTTTCCTTTGCAGAAGCAGCAGTGATATTTCCCTTCCCCTCCAGATCCCTGTGAAGTAGTAGCAGCATTTTCCCCTACCCCCCATTCCCTTCTCTTACCGTTAGCTGTCCTGCTCCGTTCGGCCCCTCCCCCTTCCCTTCCCGCGGCTGAAGGTTTTTTTTCCAAGTTTCAAAGTACCGGCGGCTCCTCTCACGATCCCAACTCGGTAGCACGTTCCCTCTGACGCGATCCCGTGCGTCAGAGGGAACGTGCTACCGAGGTTGGAGAGCGGCCTGCGAGGTTCGCTAAAGCCGGCCACCATCACAGGCTGCTCTTTACAGGAAGATCAGCAGCAGCGGCGAGTGAGGACCGAGGTGTGTTCCCTGCTGAGGACGCAGGCGGGGAGAGAGCTTGCCTGGCTTCCATGGTGAGTGAGGGTGGGAGGAAGGGAGTGGCCAGAAGTTCCCTGCCGCTGGGTTGGCTGCCATGGATCATACACCACAGCAGCAGGGAACACGAAATCCTAAGTGCGCATGTGCGCTTAGTCTTTTATTATATAGGATAGAAGGTCCTCCAGAAAGGGGGGGGGAAATGAGAGTCCAGGGCCAGACTTGGCTGTGCTTTTCCCTCTTTGTGACTCTGCAGCGCTGCGTACACCTGAGAGCGCTATAGAAATATTTAATAGCAGTAGGTCCTCCAGAAAGGGGGGAAAAAAAGAGTTCAGGGCCAGACTTGGCTGTGCTTTTCCCTCTTTGTGACTCTGTGCAACGCTGCTGCATCTGAGAGCGCTATAGAAATATTTAATAGCAGTAGGTCCTCCAGAAAGGGGGGGAAAAAAAGAAAGAGTCCAGGATCAGACTTGGCTGTGCTTTTCCCTCTTTGTGACTCTGTGCAGTGCTGCGTACATCTGAGAGCGCTATAGAAATATTTAATAGCAGTAGGTCCTCCAGAAAGGGGAAAAAAGAGTCCAGGGCCAGACCTGGCTGTGCTTTTCCCTCTTTGTGACTCTGTGCAATGCTGCTGCATCTGAGAGCGCTATAGAAAAATTTCCTTAGCAACAGCAGCAGATGAATCCAGAGACCAATGGGATAGCACACATCTACCAGCAGGTGGAGATAGAGAAACTGATTAACAGGTGGTCCTATCTCCAGTATTCTCTATCTCCCAGCAGGAAATGGTCGCTATTCAACTAGCTCCTGAATTCTGGCTGTGACTGGAAAATTATTTTCTCCTGTTGAGGTTTCTCTTCAGTGAGACTGCCATTCTTTCTCCTGTTGAGGTTTCTCTTCAGTGAGCTGGCAATGCTATTTCTCCTGTTGAGATTTTCTTTTTAGTGAGACAGGGGTGTCCGGCTGAACGGTGCCGGCTTTAGGGGTTACACCTGGGCCCCCCCAGGTCCCTGCCTCACCCTCCCTCCATTGCTAGAGGGTCTGACTGAGTCTCGATTTTTTCTTCTTTCCTTTCTCTGTTTAAAAAAAAAAAGGAGACCACAGTTACTACATTCTGCTCTGTTAGTGCTGCACATCCAGCTCTAACTGGCTTCAACCGGCCCTAACAACAAGCTTGTGAGTATGTATATTTTGGGTTTTTTTTTTACTGTTGTTTGAACTTCAGGGTCTGTTTGGGAGTCTTAGTACTGTGGGTTCGGTCAACATACGTTTAAGAAATGGATATTTTATTGAGGCTAAGTTTTATGACTAGAAATCCATTGAGGGAGCCGGGACTTTCCCACCCTTTGCATACACGCGCTTGGTTTCCTTGTTGGTTACAGCGCGGCAGTAGCAGTGCGATTTCATGCTCGCATTTGTTCTCCTTGTTGGGTTTCAGTGCAGCAGTAGTAATCCTGTTTATTCCGAGGCTCTCTTTCGTCGGTGTTTGTCACGGCCATGTGCAGCTGATTGTGCAGATGCCGGTTTATAGCAGCGCGCATGAGATGGGACATGTTTTTTCCGGCGCTGTGGAAAGCACCGCACCTTTCTTCTGGTTATTCCCCGAGTCTTTCTTTCTATGCAGGCCACGGCAGGGTAAATTTTGCGGGGCTTGAATCCGACTATGTTTCTAGGAGCGTTGATGTGGCGGCCACGTGTCAGCGAGAATCAGGCATGCGCTTGGGTCTCCGGCGATGGCGAGAGAGCTGCAGTATTCCGGTAGTTTATTTACAGCTGACTTTGGTCAGGGTATGCCGCCACAAAATTGTCCATCATGCAGTTGAAAGACACTCCTGGGAGATATTTTCAAAGCCTTCATCTTTGTCTGGCAGAAGAATGGTCAGATCTCCGCATTGTCTATACACAGAGTGATGTAATGGCATTCAAAATTGCAATATATGATAAATACCTAGAGACAGTTGTCAAGCATCTAGATGCAAGATTCCCTGACATGCCAATTATTTCCAGCTTTTCAAAAGTTTTCAATGCAGAAACTCACGATTCAAGTGAATCTGCTGAAATTATTTTTGCTCATTACTCCAAAAATGGTAGCCCTCCAATTTTAAAATATGAAAGTAGCAGGCAAGAATGGACAGTTGCATCAAAAATGATCTGAAGTCAATCACACAAAGACTTCAGTCCAAAACAAATTTTATTTAAAATGGCAACAACATCAGAGCTCAAAGAGTCATTTCCAAATTTAGCCAAACTAGCTCATATTGGGCGAGTGATCCCAGTGAGCACAGCTGAATGTGAAAGGGGGTTTTCTGCCCTTAAAAGGATCAAGTCATGTTTGAGAAATCGCATGAATCAAAGCACGCTAAATAATTTCATGCTGATCTCCTTGGAGGGCCCAGATCCTGAGGACTTAGATTATTGCAAAGCTGCAGACAACTGGGCCTCTAGGAAAAAAAGAAGAATAAATATTTAACTGAAGACACCTTCTGCATATGCAAGTTGGCTTTGAAGGTAAAATTATGTCCTTACCTGATATTTTTCTTTTCTTTAGTCACAGTAGATGAATCCAGAGACTAGTGGGATGTATCAAAGCAGTCCAAACATAGGGAGGGAAATAAAGAAGCAAACGGGAAATCCCTCACCCCCAAATCCTGCCCTGTAGCATGTGTCCAAGGAGATTCTACATTCCAGAGAGTATGTTACCCACGATCATACAGAGGCTACCCTCCCTAGCCTATGTCAACAGGAGCCATCCTTGCCTGAGAGCACCATGCTGTGGAAAACACAGCTACATCCCACGAATAGAATGAGTGCAAAGCAGCCTCCCATCATATCCGACAGGCCCCAAATATCTTCCTGTGGAATGGAACCATCATGCCTGGCAATGGTCCTTAGCTGATGTCAAAACCCATGAGCAGACCAGACCTTTTCCTCGCAAGGGTCTAGGGCATCAAGCCTGGAAACGGGACAAGGGAAGACTCCTCCTCTAACTGAAGGCCTCTGAAGCACAAATCTATATGGCTCCCTCA
This sequence comes from Geotrypetes seraphini, assembly GCF_902459505.1. NCBI lineage: Eukaryota > Metazoa > Chordata > Amphibia > Gymnophiona > Dermophiidae > Geotrypetes > Geotrypetes seraphini. The sequence goes on from NC_047084.1 coordinate 424,205,795, forward strand.
GGAGGCAAATTGTTGACCAAAGTCAAGAAGAATGCCAGAGGAGAAGCAATACAACAAAATTGTACCTGGGCCCCGAAGTGACAAGTGCCTTTCCCAGAGCCCCCAAATAGATACAGCAACAACATCAGACACTGAGATATCTGATCCAACTTTTAGCCCACTCCTCCACATGAATGACCCAGAAGGAGTGGAAAGAAAAAAACTCTGATCCAGAGAGAAAGAGCTGCAGCTAGCCCACAACTAGCCTAGCCCCAGTTGTCAGCCGGCCGGGATTAAACAAGGTACACTAGGCTGCCAGTGAAATGGCGCCCCAGCCAAGGCCAACCTCAACTAGGGCCTGCTGAATAGTGAGGGCAAAGGAATCACTGACGGAGGGGGGAAGGGACCTGAGAGCCAGGTGTTTTGCCTCCCCAAAATGGCACTGTACAGCCCCCATCCCGCAGCTCAACTGAGGCCTGAGCCGCAGGAACCTTTCTCCCCTGAGGCCTAAAGCCGCAGGAACCTTTCTCCTCCACTGAGGCCTAAAGCTACGGGAACATTTCTCCTCCACTGAGGCCTAAAGCCACGGGAACATTTCTCCTCCACTGAGGCCTAAAGCCACGGGAACATTTCTCCTCCACTGAGGCCTAAAGCCACGGAAACATTTCTCTTCCACTGAGGCCTAAAGCCACAGGAATATTTCTCCACTGAGGCCTAACGCCACAGGAACATTTCTCCTTCACTAAGGCCTAAGCCACAGGAACATTTCTCCTCCACTGAGGCTTAAAGCCACAGGAACATTTCTCCTCTGAGGCCTAAGCTACAGAAATATCTTTCAAAATCCACCGTAGAATCCAGGAGCTGTGAGGAACCCCTGTAGTCCAGAAGGCACCACATCTAGTAGAGCAAGGAACCTGGGAGGTTTCCAGGTGTTACCTTGAAGAGGGTGAGGTAGGGACGCTGGGAGGGCCCAGGTGTACCTCCAAAGCTGAAACTTGATGGATGTAATCCTACTAGTTTCTAGATTCATTTGCTGTTGATGACGAGGAATATTTTTTTCTTTTTCTTCATTAGGTTTCCCATATTTTTTTTTCATTGTTTTCACTTTTCTTCCTGACAAGCGACGACAATACTTGTGGTGCTTGGTTTATATCATAACAATTGTTATTTAAAATTTTTGTTAGGATTGCATACTTGAATTGGATACTTTTTTAAATTTAATAAAAATATTCTGGCACAAGTGTTGAACCTTAAAAAAGGTTGGAAAATAATTAATGATAATTAATAAAAATAGTACACATTTAATTTTCCCCCCCACCAAATTTCCCCGTCCCACCCCACCCCACACGGCTACTTTTTCATGCCACCCGGCTGGAAAAAGTTTCTGGGGAGAACACTGTGTACCATATAGCTGCTATTCTCAGATATTATACGTTCTGCTTACAATCATCTGAAATCTCAGATACTTGTTCAACTTGGCTAGAATTAGACTATTCCACTTCACTGTTTACCCTTTGTTCCTATAACAATGATTCTGAATAATTATGAAACTATTATCTCAACTACAGTACCCAGTTAACCAGCACCCATGGGGATTGATAGAAGCCGGATAAATGTAGTTTCTGGTTGCTTGAGAGTTACAATTAAAAATAGGGCCAATACTATATACAGTATACACCATACTATGCCATACTATAAACTGTTCCAGACAAACTACTGGACATGTGGTAGGCAAAGTGTGGGTGTACTCAGGTGTGGCATGCCAAGTTTACACTTAAATTTCCTCCAGAAATTGATTTGATTTTCATTTTATTTATTTATTTTTTTTAATTTATTAAAAAATTTATATACCACATACAACTATGCGGTTTCCATATCACATACATATTACTCACCCCTCAATCAAAGCCATGCAAAGCAAAAATAGACCACCATCTCTCAAATCTGCTGATCACAACGCTCAAATACAAAACATTCAGGAGGAACTGAAAGCCATACTATTTGAGAAATTTGTCAAATGATCTAATCCACTGTTCTCAAACCGCCGGTCTGCAGACCGGTACCAGTCCGCTGAAAATTTCTGCCGGTCCGCGCAGGGCCGGCGAGATCGAGTCAGCAGTTAAATTTCCTGCCGACTGCGATAGTGTTGGAAGGCTGCTGTTCCTCCCAGCCTCAGGCGATCAAGACAGGCTGCCGACGTCACTGCGGGGAAGGTGCAGGTAGAAGGGAGAGAGCTATAGGTGCAGGTGGAAGGGAGTTGATCAGCGTGTGCGGGAACAAGATCCTGGGAAGCCTTCGACAGTGGCTGTCTCCCCTCCCAGCAGCTCTCGTACTTGCCAGGGCAGTGATTCATCGATAACTTCCTCTTTCCTCAGAGGCAGCAACGGACCCAAAGCTGCCTAAGTAAATCGCTGCTGCAGGCAAGTACTGAGAGCTGTTGGAAGGGAAGCCATTGTTGAAGGCTGGGAAGCTGCTGGATAAAGGGAGAGCTGCTACTGGACTTGGAGGGAGGTAGAAGGAGAGATGCTGCTGGGAGGGGAGGAGGGAAAGGGATTGGAAGAGAGTTACTGTTGGATGGGGAGGAGGGAAGGGAGAAGGAAAAATGGAAGGAAACAGCTGGCAGGGAGATTAGAGGGGGGAAGGGGTCATGATGGAATGGAGAGATCAGATGAGGGAAAGGGGGGAGAAAGGAATGAGAAAGTTGAGAGAGATTGATGCTGGAAAGGGGGTCAGCAGAGAAAGGAGAGAAGGATAAAGATGCTAGATCTTGTGTAGGAGAGATAAAAATGAAGAAAGCAGTGAAGCTGGAATGAATCATGTAAAAAGGAGAGAGGAGGCACAGGCTGGATGGAAAGGGGAGAGGGGCATAGAAAGGGGAGAGGGGCATAGAAAGAAGTCAGACACTTATGGAAGGGGGAGAGGGCAGACAGTGGATGGAACGGGCAGATGCTGGATTGAAGAGACAGGGCAGACGCTGGAAGGAAAAGAGTGAAAAGAAGATGAAAGCAGAAACCAGAGACAACAAAAGGTAGAAAAAAAATCATTTTATTTCTATTTTGTCATTAGAATATATCAGATTTGAAATATATATCCTGCTAGAGACATAACTGGGGACTGCAAAGCCCAGGCAGTGCTTCTTTAGCTTCCAGCTGGCTTAGAGTCACTCCCCTAACACTATTCCTGTCATGTGAGGCTGCAGTATTCTGTTAGCATGATATTTCTGTGTAGCATTCTGTAATTACTTGACTTGCTCAGTTTTCTTGATAGTAGATGGGATATATGTGAAGGGTAGGGGAGACAGGGGTTTTGTTGGTCCTTGCTCTGTATATTTGTATTTATAAAATCACAATTTTACAGAATATTGTTTCTTTTTATACTTTAATAAAATACATTCAATATAAAATCATAACTGCGGCTTGTGTAGATGGGATCAGATGGTCTGCGGGAACCGAGCTCGCGGAGATGGGGCGGAAATGTTTGGGTTTTTTTCAGTCTTAGTAGTTTGCTGGTCCACAAAATAATTATTTTATTTCTGCCGGTCCATGGGTGAAAAAAGGTTGAAAAACACTGATCTAACCAAACCGTATCAACCATTCCCTATAGCTATCAATCTTGTAATCTCCCTGGGAATGCTCAGGCTAATTTCTTGTTGTAAACCGCATAGACCTGAAAGGTATTGGCGGAATAGAAGACATCAATATAACATAAAACCTTGTTTCCCTACGATTAACACATATAACATAGACATGTCTAAATAACATCATTAATCGTTCCTGTTATAAACAAGGATAGAGCGCAAATTCAATCAATTCAGAAATACAAGCAAGCTTTAAATTATGCATTGCTGTCAAAAAAAAATTATATAAGGCAATTGTCATCTGAAATATACCTTAGCTTAAGAAGGCATTGGAAAATAATTGAGTTTTCAGCGTTTTCTTAAAATTCATCTTCCCTATACAAAACCGCAGGATACCAGGCAAGACTGGTTGCTTGAAAGTTCTGGTTAACAGAGAGTCTACAGTATCTGAATATATGTAGTTTTGATTGTAACCACAGAAAGGTGGTATAACAGATTTCTCTCCCTTTTTATTGAAACTTGCAAAAAGTGTTACAGTAAGACTAATCAACATGCACTGCACCACATTAGGAAATTTAACAGATCCTACCTTTTTCACACATTTGTGTTAAAATAAATGCAGTCAAGAATGCAACAGACCAGTAATGTACATTGAACAATCAAACAAGAAGACATTATCACAAATTGTCTGGTTGGTTTTGAGAAACTGACAGTAGACACCACAGAATTACTGCTGCTATGGTCTTGAGAAAGCAAAACTGTTTTTATAATTATTTATAAACATTTACAACAAAAACTAATCAACCAATTGAATTAAATTCTTAATAGAAAGAAAATGGAAGGAAAGAGAGGATAGGAAAGGGGATGGGATTTGATATATTGCTTTTCTGTAGGTACAATCAAAGCATATAGAGAGGTATTTATTTTGTATCTAGGACAATGGAGGGTTGGCTTGGGTACACAGGAAGAGAAACAACCAGCAAGGAAAAGAACGTGAGGGTGTTTCTGTGTAGGTTTCCGGTGAGGCCCCATTTAGAGAATCAAGTACAATTCTGGAGACCGCACCTTCAAAAAGAAACAAATAGGATGGAGTCGGTCCAGAAAGCAGCTATTAAAATAGTCAGCGGTCTTCATCATAAATCATATAGAGAAGACTCATAGACCTCAATATACTGTATATACTTTGGAAGAAAAATGAGACAGAGAAGAAATGATTGAGACAATTATTATTATAAGCAGCTGTTAGAAATACCATCATTACGACAGATATGGTTTTAATATGATCTCAGGTATTCTGTGTTTCAAGTCCAGAGCTGTGAAATACTTTTCCGGAGTAAGTACATCAAGTGACACCATTTTTATTTTATCGTAAATGTTTAAAAGCATACTATTTTCAAGAAGCCTTTTCTTAATATGTAATGTGACAGGGTATGTGCCGTTCTATATGTTTGTTTATGTATTATGTATGTCTTTATGATTTTGGGATGTGTGGGATATAAATTTTTTTGAAATAAAATAAATATCTGTGGCATAAAAGAACAAGAAGCAGGTCTCTCAGCTGAAAGGTTCAAGGTTCAATTTAATTTAATTAATTGCTTACGAAAGAAGTGTCAAAATGGTAACAAAATAATTAAAAGAAAGCTATGGAAAAAGTGCATAAGCTGAAGTTAAAAGGGGATAAATTCATAAGTAATCTAAGGAAATACTTCTTTACGGAAAGGGTAGTGGATGTGTGGAACGACCTGGTGTAGGTGGTGGAGAGAAGGCATGATCTCTTAGAACAATGATCTCTTAGAACAATGTTTCACAAACATTTTGAAGCCACAGCACACTAAACTCGGGGCCGTGACAAGAGAGCATCTGGAAATGCACAGACGTCGACACAATATCATGCACATGCATGGCATCATCACGTCGGTTCTCCAGATGGGGCCCTGAGCCTATTACTACGCAGGTGGGAGGGTGCCGGCGCCGGCTGACTGCCTAAAGAAAAAAATTTAAATTGAATCAGGTTGGGCAGACTGGATGGACCATTCGGGTCTTTATCTGCCATCATCTACTATGTTACTATAGGACATGCCTCTCACCACGAGAGGCACAACTTGTAAGCAGTCAGCCGGCGCCTCTCCTCCTCCTCAGCGTCTTGCAGCATACCCGGAATCTCGCCACGGCACACAGTTTGCGATACACACCGTCTTAAGAGGAAGAGAGAGTGGATTAAACGGATGGTTAAACTGAATGGGCCATTTGGACATATAGCCTTCATTTCTCATCATTTTCTACATTTCTAAGCGACTTGCACAGAGTCACAAGGAGCTGAAGTGGGAATCAAACCTGGATCCACTGATTCTCAGGCCACTCCTCCACTCCAGGAAGTAGGCCTGAACATCCAGCATAACTAGCTAAAGGTGTAGCAGGGGGTAAATTCACGCACCAGGAAAAGTGTATGCTTGCTCCAGCCAGCAAATAGAAGTTCTGGACCTGGCTCACAGCCCAACATATCAAAATACCTAGTGGCAACCCTAACCCAGCAGCCATAGAAAAGGGGTCTGGTACAAATGGTGCCCAACACTCATGAGACCTGAGAGCAACTAGAGATCGAGACTACTGAACTTGGACAGTAAATAGAGACTTTGAAAAAATTGATACCTGACTGAAGTGGATCTGACATCTGAGAGACCATATGCCAGGGTCTTTCAAGGGCTGAGGGGACCAGAGTTTAAAAACTTTCTATCCCTACTCAACTACAACCTCCCTGTACCCACACAAACACACGAAAAAGGCCATCACTTAGATGTGGTAGCCATGTCCACAAAGGAAATCATTGACCCTGTCATCTCTCTACCTGAAGGCACCTGGTGTCACAACATCTGGTCTGACCACTTCACTTATTATTTCAAGTTGATCTGGTCATACCGTAAATCTAAAATACGTCCAATGATAAAAAGAGAACATCACACAAGAGGTTATATTAATCCAGAAGAATACTGGTCGCAATACGAACTGCAAACAGAGATAAAAGAAGGAGTTGACTTCTGGGACCAATGGACAACAACCAGCTTATCCATTTTAGATAACATTGCCCCTAAAAGTAATAGCAAAAGCAATGCAAATAAATATAACAAATGGTTTGATACCGAACTTCTAAAAACGAAACAACTGGCTAGCCGACTGGAAAGAATTTGGAAAAAAACAGGAGAATTGACAGACCGTAACAAATGGAGAGCTAACATAAAAATCTACAAACAACTGATAAAAGACAAACGTAAAGCATTCTACTCTACTAAAATCAACCTATCCTGCAATGGCTCACAAGGAATCAACACAAAAGAGCTGTTCAACCTGATCACAAATCTATTTGACACCACTCGCTACACTACCCCGTACACAACACTAAGTTACCCTCAGCGAATGACAGCGCTGCATTTTGATTCAAAAATTAAAAAACTAAAAAATAACTGTTTAACAAACATCCCTAGTGATCACCAAATAGCAAACATACAAGGAAATGAAATACCAGCAGATATGATCTGGAGTTCCTTTCAAGACTTAGAATGGAACAACTACACCAAACTTTATAACAAATACTCTAAATCTCATTGCATTCTGGACTCTTGCCCCCTCCAGAAATTATGAAAGCGGCACCATTAGAATTTAAACTATCGTTGCTACACTACTTAGCACATAACATAAAAAATGAGAAGTTCCTCACTAATAACGGTCACATAATAATAACCCCAATCCTAAAAAACAGAAAAGAATCAACATTGCTAATAACCAACTACAGACCTATAGCATCCATCCCATTCATTGTAAAAATCATGGAGGAATTGGTTCACACCCAATTGATGGAATATCTTAATCAGTTCTCCCTCCTACATGAAATTCAATCTGGTTTCAGACCTTTATTCAGTATGGAGACAGTAATTGCGGCTATCTTAGACAATCTGCGCCTATTGTTTAGCAAAGGCCTCAATACCCTGATCATGCAATTCGATATGAGCTCTGCCTTTGATCTGGTAGACCATGGGAAAATGCTACAATGCGTAGACGCCATTGGTATCAAGGAAGAGGTGTTGAACTGGTTTTGTGGCTTCCTTACATCCCGTACCTATCAAGTACGTTTCAACTACGAGCTCTCCGATACCTGGAGCAATTCATCCGGTGTGCCACAAGGGTCACCGTTATCCCCATTGCTTTTCAATGTCTACATGTCCTCATTGGGCGTGCAATTAACCTAGCTGGGGATAAAACTATTCAGTTATGCAGATGACTTTACGATCATCATCCCATTCACTAACTCTATCTCGGAAACCATCCCCAAGGCATCAGAAGCTATAAATGTGATGGAGCAATGGATGACAGACTTCAAGCTCAAACTTAATCCAGAAAAAAAGAAATTCTTTGTTGCCTCTCCTCACCCACTTGACACCAAAACCCCACTATGCATCAATTAACTTAGTTACCCTATTCAGTCCACCATGAAGATATTGGGTGTTACTCTGGATCAATGCCAAGGACTTCTTAATCAGAAAGGGTTTTTTTCAGTCCCTGGAAACTTAGATCTGTTAAATCATATTTTGATACGTCAGCATTCAGAATCCTGGTGCAATCCCTCATATTAAGTCAACTTGACTACTGCAACATCGCCTATTTAGCTATCTCCCAAAAGAATATGCGACGTTTACAACTAATGCAAAATGCAGCAGTCAGACTTATCTTCGGGCTAAAGAAATTCGATCACGTGACACCTTACTATCAGCAGTTGCACTGGCTACCGATGGAAGCATGCGTAAAGTTTAAGTTCACCTGCCTCTGCTTTAAAGTACTATATGGACTAGCCTCCAAATACTTAACGGACCTTTTCTCCTTCTCCACCAACAGACACAAGAGAAGCTCACATTCGAACTTCATCTCCCCCCAAGTTAGAGGTTGTAAACTGAAAAAATCACCATGAACACCTTCTCTCACACCAAGCAGCATTATGAGGTAAAGACCTAGAACAATTGCTCTCGCCCACTACTTATGAGGAATTCAGGAAACGCCTAAAAACATACCTGTTCCTGAAGTATCTAGACAACTGACCCGTATATCTCCCTCTCCTCAATATCGGTTTTCTTGACCTTTTACCCTCTCTTGTTCACCTCTCTTATGTTCAATCATTTTGTACCTTCTGTTAATCTTTTGTAAACTGCATAGAACTTCACGGTACTGCGGTATATAAACTGTTATTATTATTATTATTACAGGTGTCTATTCCTAACACAGGGGACAAAATCTGAGAAATTGCATCAGAGTGTGTATTCAAGTTGATTGCCATTTGACTATCTGTTGGGCTCATCACGTGACATTTTGGACTGGCCACCCATTTTACTGCATGCATGTGGTTCAGCAATTATTTCCCAATTCAGATGGCTTCTCGGGATATTGTTTTCCTATTCCAGGTTAAGGCATAGGATGAGAACATCCCAAATGATTTTCTCTATGGTTCAAATCATCTGTTCTTGAAGGGGTAGGGGGTGGTGGAGAGTGTAAACAGGGGTAAATTCATGGACCAGGAGAAAGGATTATTAGTGCATGAATCTCCCCAACAGTTCCTATACTAGGGCTGCCTCTAAAAGAGTTTTAAGTGTCGTCTTTGCAATATGCAGTGTGCAGCCTGCAGAGGGCTGCCTCTGTGATTGTCATTACAGGTAGTTGAAATATGAAACATAAAGCAGTTAGTAATCTAACCCTTGAGTTCCAGCATCTTCTGGAAACTGAAGAGTTATTTTTCATAGTGTTGTACTGATGTTCAAGAAGTGCCTCTCTCTTGTTCCTGAGAGAAGGAAATAAACTTTGAGTTGTTCAAGCAGCCTAAGTGGTCTGGATTATTGAGAGGTATATTTGTTCCAGCCTGCCAGCAGAAGTTCTAGTCCCAGTTCAGGGCCCAACATATCAAAATACCTAGTGGCAACTCTAATCCAGCAGCCAGGTCTGTTACAAAGGCATCTAGGTATCTCATATTTTAGTTACTTGTGTTCCAACTTTTTCTACAGACTAATAATAAAAGCTTTAACAACTATTATATAATGAAAATGATCATCAACAATAATGCTACCAAATGTAATAGTTGATAAGTTCAAGTAACTAAAGGATATTTGCCATTTTATAAACACTTAACAGTATCTTACTTTTAAACTTTTTATACTCTAATCATATCACCAAATGTTTAAAAACTCAACTTTACCTACATTATTTCTGATTTGTTTCAGAAATGAAGCTGAATAAATTTAAAATGCGCTTACTAAGGTCTTACACAAAACTTACATGCCTTTGCGATATTAAATAACCGTATGGTGAGTTTACTAAAATCATCACAAATCTTTCTGCTATCGTTATGCAACCTGGATAGAATTGCTTTCTTAAATCATATAGTATATTAAAGGGACGGACTATATTTTGTAACAGGGACAACACTACATTTTAAGGAATGCGTTTATAACAGCTTTCCAACTGTTGATTGAAATACATCTTGTATATTTCTGCAAACACAGGTAAACTGCACCAAGTCTGAATGGTCACAGATTTCCAGTTATCAAAACACAGTATTTAGCTGCCCTCCCACACCACAAGCATCCTTGTTCGCACACAGTTAAGGAGCCAGCAGCCCCCCCCCCCCCCCGCGGTCCGTTATCTTTCCCCACTGTACTTGGTCTAACATCTCTCCTCTCCTACTCGTTAAATGTGCGCCACCACTCTCTCTCCCTTCCTACTTTCCGTACGCGGTGCAATATTTGTCCTATCCCCATTCCATCCTACCTTCAAACTTTAAGTTTGAAGACGCCGGCCGCAATTCACAAAAATCGCCAGTGGTAGCTCCAAAACCTTCCCTCCATCTCGCCTCGCCCACTTCTGACGCAACGCTTTCTTTCGACCACGTTCCGCCCCGCCGGAAACAGGAATTACATTAGGGGGAGGGGCAAAACTCGGCTGAGGGAAAACATTGAGTCAAAGGGGCGGAGCGAGTCGCAGGGAACGCTCTCAGGTTACCGCTGGCAACCTGTGCGAATGTCGGGGAGGGTACCTCAAACTCGATTTTGGAAGGGTGAATAGAAAGTGAGGGAGTGAGGTTGGACTACGGGTTGGAGCGTTTGCTTTTCGGCACTTGAAGAGGTTGATACATTGTTTCAATTTTTATCTTGTTTACTTCCTCGCGTTAGGGCTTTTCGGGAGTTGATTTAAAAGTAGGACGAGAGAGTTGCACGGAGACAGAAATCAATCCCGTCCCCGCAAGTAATCTCTCCATCCCCATAAACTTTAGAAATAGTAATTTCATTACTACTGCTACTGAGTTAGAGACTCTCTAATTGGACAATTCATGCACCAGAGCATCATGGCTTTGAATAGGGAAGGGGTAAAACACGGACCTCGCAGATCTAAAACCGCACATCCTTAAAAATCTGAGGTCCGTGCCACTTGTAGTTTTTGCCTCTGACAGACCTCTATGACAATTTAGCTCTGACGGATCCTAATGCTTTTCCCTCCCTATGCTGAGACTAGGAGCAAAACTTTTGCCCTGAGGTCTGTGCCACTTTTAGTCTCAGCATAGGGAGGGGAAAGCATTAGGATCCGTCAGCGCTAAGATGTCATAGAGGTCTGTCAGAGCCAGAGACTAAAAGTGATGCGGACCTAAGAATTTTAAGGATGTGCAGTTCAGATCCGTGAGGTCAGATGCACTGCAGACCTTTGCACACATTTTTTTAACCCCCCCCCACCCCCAAAAGCCCAGCTATTTGCCATCCAGTGTCATATCGTGGGGGCTCTCGGAATCAGCGTGGAGGGAGAGATCTGGAGGAAGAGATGATTGGGCTAATTAGCACAAACCACGGTGCGCCTCCTTCCTCCTTAGCCATTAGGGAAGGCAGAGCCTGGGGCCTGAGCTGAGCGTGCAGGGAAAATGGTGGAATAAGCTATAAGGCGGACTTCTCAATGCAGAGACCTCAGATTTTTAAAGACGTGCAGTTTTAGATCCGCGAGGTCCGTAAGGTCCATATTTTACCCCTATCCCTTTGAATACTAGCTTGCGGTACTATGAGGTAGTGTGCCATTAAAAGAAAAAAGCCCACCACCTCCAATGATGGCCCTCCCCGAAGAACCAGCTCTGTGAATCCCTCCCCCCCCCCCCGCGCCCCAGTGAAAATCAGCAGCAGGGATGCCCACTCCCTCTTGCAATAGCGACCCCCTGTGTGAGAGAAAATTAGCAGGAGGGATGCCTACTCAATCCTGCCAGGCAAACTCTCTCCCTCTCCCCGCATCAGCAGAAATGGCAGGAAGGATGTCCACTCCCTCCTGCCATGAACCCTCCCCTACTCTCCCCCCTCCCAAAATGAGGTAGTAGGGATGCCTACTCCCTCCTACTATTGGATGCTCCCCAGACCCCCCCCCCATACCTTTGTGAGAGGTTGAGAGCAGAAGGGATGCTTGGTCCCTCCTACTCCGAGGCCCGCCAGTCCAAAATGGCGGGCCTTCCCCTCCCTGATGCATAGGGAAGGCCTAATGCCCTGATTGCTCAGATGCCTAAGGCCCTTCCCAAGGGGAGTGGCCTTAGGTGTCTGAGCCAATCAGGCCTTAAGCTCCTCCCTCTGTATCCAGCCTTACTTGGGAGAAAGGAAAATAATAAGGCAGATGAGTTCCAGTATCGAGAGAACGATGAATTAGGGTGCTGATGGGATTGTCTGCTCCAAGGTCCAGAAGACATCAAAGTACAGTGCCTTGATGCTCTGCAGTGTTGGTACCGATGCCATTGAACCCCAATGCATGTGTAGTGAGCTTTGACATTGATGTAAATGTGATTCTGTTTTGGCCTGATTGGTCAGCACCGCAGAGTTTGAGGAGACTGATCCTTTAAGAACTCTATCTAATGACAGGTTTGCTGGTAAGGAAGCGTGTTTAAGAGTAGACCTCTTTGTAAGATTATGCTCAGTCAGCTTTGTAGGCTGATTTGAATATCTTGGGAGTTGAGAAATGGTCTGGTCAAACCCCTCTGGCAAAGGTCACTGATAATCGAACAACAACCGTTGTATGTGTGGAGGAGTGAAGCTGGAATTTATGTTCACTGGATGTACATCTGTAGCAAATAAACTTACTGTCAGAAACCAGAAGCCCATAAGTGGTCAGGAGGAAATCCAACAGCGAAACTGGCCACTTGGTTCATCTTCATAGTTATTATTCTGCCTAGATAGAAGAAAAGAGGGAGAAAGAATTTCTTTGAAATTTCTGCCTCTAGTATAGGCAAATTGTGGTGGATCCTGTAAGGTATCATGAAGCTGTACTATGTGCCAAAACTTCAGAATGCTTCGTCTCACCATTTGAATTCCTGAGACATATGGAAGTACACACAGATCTGAGACAGGTCTCTGCTGGGCCTGTAAAAGATATGTTCTTTCCGCCCATCTTGCCCGTTTATATGCTCTTTTCTTAACAACTGAGGCTGGATAGCCATGTGCTAAAAATCTCCCCTTGAGCAATTCTGCCCGAGTCTCAAAATCCTTAATAGAGGAACAGATTCGACGTAGTATCAGGAACTGCTCAACCGGTATATTTTGACGTAAGTGTAAAGGATGGCGACTGGTGTAGTGCAGTAGTGTATTTCTATTGGTTGTTTTTCTAAAGATGAAGTATGAAGGAGGGCTATCTCCTGCCTGGATCGAGTCATGGGGGAGGGCTGATCACTGCAGGAGAGATGGCTCATCTCTCCTGCCACTATGATGATCACCCCCCCTCCTCCGAACCACGGCACTTCAGGGTGAGCATCAAGGCAGGGCGTCTCCCCTGCCGGCGATCATCACCCCAAAGTGCCGCGATTCGGAGGGGGGTGGGCGATCACCATCGCGGCAGGAGAGATGAGCCATCTCTCCTGCAGTGATCAGCCCTCCCCCATGACTCGATCCAGGCAGGAGATAGCCCTCCTTCCTGGCGACACAATCCCCCCTCTCAGACTACGATCAGGGCAAGAGGGAGCACAAGCCCTCTTGCCCCACCAGTCTGACATTCCCGGATGAAGATCTGGGCAGGAGGGAGCCCAACCCCTCCTGCCCATGCGAACCCCCTACCCCCCACCTCCACTAAAATATGGGCAGGAAGAATCCCAGGCCCCTCCTGCCCTCAACGCCCCCCCCCCCCTCCCCGCTGACCCCTCGATCCCCCCACCCCAATCCCTCATACCTTAAAATCATTGGCCGGATGGATGGGTGCCAAGCCCATCCATCCAGCAGGCCAGCCATCCATTGAATGGCTGGCCTTAGGGCTTGATTGTCCCAGGCTAGCTCAAACCCCGCCCACAGGTGGGGCCTGAGGTGCCTGGACCAACCGGAATAGATGTCAGTGAGAGGCATAGGGCTCGGAGGACGTATGGAGGAGGATCATGGGTTTGAGGGAGAGGTGACTCTCCCTGCCACATCAGCTGATACTGGCTGGACTCCCCAAAACTGGCTCAGCTGATGGGGATTCCCCTGCCATGATCAGCTGATGGCAGGGTAGTTGGGTACCACATACTAGCTGTTTGGATGACAGAAAAGCTGGCTTTTGTGTGTTTTAATGTGGATGCTTATATATTTGAAAATGGCCAAAAAAGATAGACATACTAAGGGCCATTAAAAAAAAAAAATACACGTCTGGTGGCTTTAAAAATGGACCTTTTTACTACTAGATTTGTGGGCATCTTTCCCAAAACGTCCAACCTCAGATTTAGACGTTCTATTGAAAATGCCCCTCTTTGTATTTTTCATGTAGAAACATTTTGGGTCATTTATGTTAATATTCTATAAAGCAAAGTAGGTGTCTACTTTTTTTTTTTCAGAATAGGCCCTTTCTGACCCTCCCCAGGCATCACATGATGCAACCAGGGAGGCAAAACCCTACCATTCTGGAGTGGCAAGCCTAAGAACAGGACGGACTGAGCTTCCATCCTACTCCAGCATCTCTGAAAAGGTACCTTAGTAATGGGGGGTTCAGGGGACAGCAGGGACCTCCGGTGACAGGAGGCAGTGGGCATCCCTCCTGCCTTTTTTATGGGGGGAGGTAAAGGGGAGGGTAGAGAATGGGGGCACCTGGCATTGGAGTGGGCCTTCGGTGGCAGGATGGAGTGGGCATCCCTCCTGCCAGTTTTCTTTTTGGGGGGGCAGTTTAGCATGGCAGGAAGAAGTGGACAACTGCTGGCAATAGTTAAAACCCCTTTTGGGTTTGGGTTTTTTTTTGTATAGACAAGTGATGCTGGTGCATCAATCGCTTGGCTTCTTTGCATAGGGTTTTAGCTAATTTGAATGGCTGGATCAGTAAATGTGTGATCGAGGGGAAAAACACGCGTTGAGCCATTTTGTGAATTGGGTCAGCAATAGCAATCGTCGCTAAATTTGTGAAAATGGGTTTAGCAATGATCACTGACTTTAGTGCATTTAGGGCTTTAAGACTGGCAATCCCCTGTTCACTAATTAGGTTTAGTTAGCATTCTAACTCTGTTAGCAGCTTGCATTGACATGGAAGGGGAGTAAAGGCAGAGGGATGGCATATTCTAGGAGGATAATGGTGCTAATATGACTGAGTAGTTGTTAAAAAGCAGGCAGATTTGTCCTCCATTGAAACCAAAGAAAAGTGGGACATCAGTAAGGCAAGGGCCTCCTTAGAAAGAATCAAAATATTAAAAGAATATTCATTTTTAATTTCATTTAAAGAAAACTTTTGTCCCTCATGGCCTTGAATTCAATTTAAATGTTTCCCTAAGCTGGGTAACCAAAGTAACATTACACAGTAGAACCAATGATCAAACTATATGTAGCTTTTTCAGTCCCCATAAGTCCTTTCAGCTTGGAAATGAAATCTCAGAGCTGTCAAAGTATCCATTTCCAAGACAGAAATTTTTTAACTAGTCTTGAATTTCTGATAACTGTATCCTGAGGCATTATAGAATCTGTGGCATTTATTTTAATGCAGTGGTGTAGCCAGACAGCCAATTTTAGATGGGCCTGCGACCAAAGTGGGTGGGTACAAAATTTTCAAAGGTAGGTGCAGAAAAACTGCAAAACCAAAATGGAGTCTGACAGAGAAGGAAGGGTTAATCCCATTAAAGAGGGAAACTGGAAACTAATCAGTTCATCACTTAGCGCAGAGGACAGCCAATACGAATTCAGCCAAGGGAAGTCCTGTCTCACCAATTTGCTTCATTTCTTTGATGATGTGAATAAACATGAATAAAGGTGATCTGCTTGATGTAATATATTTAGATTTTCAGAAAGCTTTTAACAAAGTCCTTGATGAAAAACTCAGAAAATTAAAAACTGGGATAAGAGTCAATGTTCTGTTATGGATTAGGAACTGATTAATGGATAGAAAACAGAGTGTAGGGTTAAATGGCCATTTCTCTCACTGGAGTGTACTGGGACCAATACTATTTAACAATTATAAATGATTTAGAAATAGGAACTATGAGCGAGGTGATTAAATTTGCAAATGACACAAAAATATTCACAGTTGTTAAAACACATGCAGACTGTGAAAAATTGTAGGAAGACTTTTGGAAATTGGAAAAGTGAGCATCCAAATGGCAGATGAAATTTAATGTGGACAAATGCAAATTGATGCACACTGAGAAAAATAATCCAAATCATAGTTATCTGATGTTAGGTTCCACCTTAGGAGTCAGCAGCACCCTAGAAAAAGATCTAGGTATCATCATGGACAATATACTGAAATCTTCCACCCAGTTTGTGGCAGCAGCCAAAAAAAGCAAACAGAATGCTAGGAATTATTAAGAAAGGGATAGAAATAAGACAAAGAATACTATAATGCCTCTATCACTTCATGGCGCAACCTCACCTTGACTGTTGTTTGTATTTCTGGTCACCATATCTCAAAACAATATAGTGGAATTGGAAGAGGTTCAAAATGGGCAGCCAAAATGATTTAGGAAATGGAAATCTCATTTGAGGAATGGCTAAAGAGGATAGGGCTGTTCAGCTTGGAGACAGCTGAAAGGGGATATGAAAGAGGTCTTCAAAATCCTGAATGATGTAATATAGGTGAATGTGAATCAATTGTTTATTCTTTCAAAAAGTACTAAAACTTGGGGATACTCAATGAAGTTACATGATAATATTTTTAAAACAAATAGAAGGAAATATTTTTTTTACTCAACAAATAGTTAAGCGCTGGAACTCATTACCAGAGAGTGTGGTAAAAGGAGATTATGTACTTACTCTGGTAAGATCTTTTCCAGTAGATAGGTGAGACATTATAGACATTCTAACCTTATGGTCTAGAACAGTGTTTTTCAACCTTTTGATACCTATGGACCGACGGAAATAAAATAATTATTTTGTGGACCGGCACCGGTCCACAGACCAGCAGTTGAAGAACACTGGGCTAAGTCATGCCCATCTCCACTTAATCTCTGCCCCAGATCCCACCCCCATAATAGTACTAATTGTAACACCATTTTTTTCCTTTCATTTTTCATATATACACACAATATAATTGTATTAACAACACATAATGGTTAACCACAAAATTAAAATACACAAAGCACAAAGCATTTCCCCTACCGTTGTCTCTCTGCCTCCATGTGCCTTGCCTTCTGCCCTGCCCTCCGGTGTTATCTTTGGACCGGTCCACTATGCCAGTGGTTCCCAACCCTGTCCTGGAGGAACACCAGGCCAATTGGGTTTTCAGGCTAGCCCTAATGAATATGCATGAAGCAAATTTGCATGCCTATCACTTCCATCATATGCAAATCTCTCTCATGCATATTCATTAGGGCTAGCCTGAAAACCCGATTGGCCTGGTGTTCCTCCAGGACAGGGTTGGGAATCACTGCACTATGCGAGCAACACAGCATCTTCGGGCCGGCTCCCTGAGTGCTGCATTGCACAAAGCTGTGGGCAGCATCCCGCACCTCATCTGGAAGCCTTCCCTCTAACGTTGCGACGTCAGAGAGAAGGCTTCCGGTTCAGGTGCAGGCCGCACATAGGAGCCTTTTCGCACAGCTTTGTGCACTGCAGCACTAAGGGAGCGGGCCTGAAGACGCTGAGTTGATCGCACTGTGGACCGGCAGCTGAAGAATACTGTCATGGGCCTGATGGGCGTGCCGGCCCTGTGGACCGGCAGAAAATTTCTGCGGACCAGCACCGGACCACGGACCGGCGATTGAAGAACACTGGTCTAGAATGTCTTTCCTATTGCACTGGAACAGTGGTTAGTTTATCTGGTTTTTAAAAAAGGTTTGTATAAGTTCCTGGAGGAAAATTCCATAGTCTGCTATTGAGATTGAAAAGGGGAAAGCCACTTCTTGTCCTAGGTTTGGTAGCATAGAATGTTGCTACTATTTGGGTTTTTGCCAGGTACTTGTGTCCTGGATTGGCCACTGCTGGAAGCAGGATTCTGGGGTAGATGGACCATTGGTCTGCCCCAGTATGACTATTCTTTTATTGTTATGATAAATAAATTTAGAAGAATTTTATTCAAAACCATTTCTGTGGGTAAAACACACCATGGAAATAGTTGTTTACAAAATTGCTTGCTCGGTATGTGGATAAAAGCTTTCATGTAAGGCCTATATGCAAGTACTTTTACTCATAGCGAGGAGAGGTGTTTCCCAGGAGTGGGGTTAGGAAGAGATTTGCATTTATTAGCCTGCAGTGCTGGTGTATTAAGGGTAGAGTGGTAGGGACAGCCCACCGCAGGTACAAACCATAAGGGGGTGCTCTGGTTCTGCACCATTCTTCCTCATGCTGCATCTTGTAATCTTTGACTGCCAGCAGCATCAGCCTTCAGTGGCCCAGAAGCTTTCCCTCTTCTGCAATGTCCTGCCTTTGTGAGGACAGGAAGCTGAAACAGAGAGAAAGCTTCCAGGGTCACCGAAGGCAGTGTGTTCAGCTCACCGACACTACAAGTGGATCGAAGATTGCAAGCTGCAGCCTGCAGGGAGACGAAGAGAGGTATCAGATTCCATGGGAGAAGGGGTAGGAAGAGAGAAATGTTGCACCCAATTTGGGAGAAGGAGGGATAAGGGAGAAAGCTGCCAAATTGAGGGGGAGGGGAGAGAAGGAAGACCAGGAAAGAGAAGAAAAGAGAAAGGAGAGGAGAAAAATGCCAAAACGTGGTGGAGGGGAAGGGAAGAAAACACAGAAGAATGATGGCAGATAAAGGCCAAATGACCCATCCAGTCTGCCCATCCGCAGCATCCACTAACTCCTCTCCCTAAGAGATCCCACATGCCTGTCCCATGCTTTCTTGAATTCAGACACAGTTTTTGTCTCCACCACCTGTACCAGGAGACTATTCCATGCATCTACCACCCTTTCTGTAAAAACGTATTTCCTTAGATTACTCCTGAAACTATGACCTCTTAACTTTATCCTATGCCCTCATGCCAGAGTTTTCCTTCATCTAAAAAAGGCTCACCTCCTGTACATTAATGCCACAGAGATATTTAGACATCTATCATATTTCCTTTCTTCTGTCTTTCTTCCGGAGTATACATATTGAGGACTCTAAGTCTGTCTCCATACGCTTTATGACAAAGATCACTAACCAATTTTGTAGCAGCTCTCTGGACCGACTCCATCTTATTTTTATCTTTTTGAAGATACAATCTCCAGAATTGCACACAGTATTACAAATAGGGCCTTAACAGAGACTTATACAATGCTACTATCACCTCCTTTTTCCTACTGGCCATTCCTCTCGCTATGCACCCAAGCATCATCCTGGCTTTGGCCGCAACTTTTTCTACCTGTTTTACCACCTTGAGATCATCAGACACAATCACTCCCAAGTCCCGCTCTTTTGTACACAGAAGTCCTTCACACCCTATACTAAGGATGGGCAACTTCGGTCCTCGAGGGCCGGAATTCAGTCGGGTTTTCAGGATTTGCCCAATAAATATGCATGAGATCTATTTGCATGCACTGCTTTCAATGCATATTCATTGGGAAAATCCTGAAAACCTGACTGGATTCTGGCCCTCGAGGACCGGAGTTGCTCACCCCTGCCCTATACTACACCATTCCCTTGGATTTTTGCAACCCAAGTGCATGACCCTGCATTTTTTAGCATTAAATCTTATTTGCCAGTTTCTAGACCATTTCTCAAGCTTCGCTAGATCCTTCTTCATGTTATTCACACCATCCGGCGTGTCTATTCTATTACAGAGTTTGGTATCATCCTCAAAAAGGCAAACTTTACCTGACAGTTCTTCCACAATATCACATACAAAGATGTTAAAAAGAGCTGACCCAAGGACATATCCCTGTGGCACTCCACTAACAGCATCTTTTTCCATGGAGCAAACTCTGTTTAACACTACCCTTTGTCTTCTTCCACTTTAGGTCCCATACCGAGGACACTCAGTTTGTTTTTCAGCTACCTATGCAGCACCATGTCAAAGGTTTTGCTAAAATCCAAGTACACCATATCTAGTACCCTTCCCATATCCAATTGTTTGGTCACCCAGTCAAAGAAATCAAATTTGTCTGAAAAGACCTGCCTCTTGTAAAACCATGCTGCCTCGGGTCTTGCAGTCCATTCAATTCCAGGAATCTCACTATCCTCTGCTTAAGAAGCATTTCCATTAGTTTACTCACTACTGAGGTCAGGCTAACAAGCCTGTAATTCCCTACTTCCTCTTTACTTTTATTCTTGTACAGAGGGACTACGTCCACCCTTCTCCAGTCCTCTGGGACCACTCCAGACTCTAAAAAAGCATTAAAAAGATGAGACAACAGAGCTACCAGAACCTCTCTAAGTTCCTTGAGTACTTTCGGATGTTTCCCATCAGGCTCCATCACTTTGACAATTTTTAATTTAGCTAGCTCCTCAGAAACGCAGTCTTCTGTGAATCTCTCCTGGTTTACCACATATCTGTTCCCATTTGCATTTGTTTTCTGCGATCCTGCACCTGGTCTTTCATCTGTGAATATAGAACTGAAATAATTGTTAAGCAGTTCAGTCTTTTCACTTTCTGCATATTTGTCCCATTCACCCTTAAGCCTCATAATATCTAAGCCTCTGACATATCTAAAAAAAATGTCTTGTCCCCCAGTTTTACCATATTGACTGTCTTTTCTTCCATTTGTATCTTTACTTTTCTGACAGCTTTTCCAGCTTCTTGTAGCTTTGTAGGTAGATTTATGGATAACTAATCAGTTACATAAACAAGTTACGTGCCTGTCTTAGTCAGGTGCTAGGGAAAACCATAATACTTCATCCAGGTTCAGCAAGCTTTGCCCACTTACACAACACAGAGACCCAGGCTATGTGAAATACTTTATTATAGAAATATAAAAAAATATAATTCATAAGCCAGCTGTAAATAATAACTAATTATTGTTCACAAAATATCTGAATACATATATGAAACTGTAGGGGTGTTTCCTTATTTGCACCTGAAGGTTAGGCCTCTCTGACATCATCAAGCCTGAACCATTGTTTGCAAGAAATCTTTCCAGCCTAAACCTAGCAAGAAGAGAACAAAGAATACATCTTTGCTGTTTCTGCCTGATGCATTCTAGGTATATACCAGAACTGTATTCTAGTCAAGGACATCCAGCTATGCCTACATGCTCAGCCTGTGTGAATCATGGGGAGTTGTGGCTCATGTGCTGGTCTTATCTAACGAAGGTGCCTCTGTTTCACAGCCTGAGCGAGACTCTATACAGAAAGGCTATTCATCTAAGTTATGTTTCTGGATTGGTCCGGAGAGGTCATCTGAAGATCCAAGTAAAATGTGCTAATTATAATTTAATCTATGCTGGGATGTGAGTGAACTTGCATCTTATCATAGGTTTCTCTGTGTATCTTCTATAATAAGACCTGAAAAGTTGCCTCTTGTGACTCTCTGCCTGCAATAAAATACATTCATTAAACTCAGTATAAGATATCAATTTAATTAAAAGACTTTTCTTCTATGAGTGAGTGAAGAGAAGACGAGGAAAGCAGAAATCAGAGTTGACAAAGGTACACTTTAGAATAAGGTAGTATTGAAGTTGTGTTCGTAAACGTTTATAAATGGAAAATAGAAATAAAGTGATCTTTTTTTGGACTAATTCTAATACATTTTTGACTAACTTTCAGAGATCAAAACCCCCTTCCTCAGGTCAGGAAAACATACCATAACAGCAGTACACTGTATGAATAAAAGAAAAAAAAAAAAAAAAAGGAAAATAAGATAATACCATTTTATCCTATTATTTCTATTTGTTAATTTGTAAAGTGAGGATTGGGATTTGCAAGGTTTTTTTTTCAAATTTGCATCTGCCATCTTTAACACTACACAGTAATACCATATAACCATCCAAGAATGGGGTGAGAAACCTAGATGTATGACTGGACCCAAGCCTAGACATGACAACACAGATCCAACGCATAGTCAAAAACGCTTATGGCAAACTCTACTGGGTTAGAGGACTCATACCCTATCTCTCCCACCAACGTAGTAATATCTCTGGTACTCACAATCTTTGATTACTGCAATGCACCCCTTCTGGGTTTACCAAAATAAATGATCAGACAGATCCAAACAGTATTAAACACCATGGCTAGGTTTTTGATAGGTAAATTGAGACAGCGGAGAGCCACTAACTAAACAAGTTACACTGGCTCCCGATTGAAAGCAGAGTGAAATTCAAATTTTAATGCTGACGCACAAAACTGTTCACCTCTCAGAACCGCAATACCTAGCAGCCAAACTACAAAACCATACACCCCTATGCTCTGTGCTGGAGCCAAAAATTCTTACTACAAATACCCTCCTTCAAAGACATCAAATACAAAAGCACCAGGGCAAGGACATTCTCGGTAATGGCCCCAATGTGGTAGAATGCCCTATCGAAGGAATTAAAGCTAGAAAAGGACACAGGAATATTCAAGAAAAGGGTAAAGATTATCTTTTTTTCAGACTACTTCAACTGAAATTATTAAGTTGACAGAGAGAGGAAACTAGAACTTTCATTGATATGTGTAAATAGATTATATTTAGTTGAAATGGCCAACCTTAGGAGGTTCTAAATATAGTGTATTTAGCTGCAATGGTAAACCTAGTATTATATGTATATATACGTAGGATGATTAATTTGGTATAAATGTGTGCATATAAGTAGGATGATGAATGTGCCAGTAACCTAAGTAGGATGATTGATTACGACATAGGCACAAGCAAAAAATTGACCCTTAATTCCACAGAAAATGCAGGTCCAGCAGAAACAGAAAACTCTGCGGTCCTAGATATATTTTATGTGGATTATAAAATTGTACTTTTAAATAAAGCCTGCATCTTGAACATCACCATCTCTACAGAGTTTTCTGTTTCTGCTGATTATGACATATAACCATGCCGGTATTAATAACTCTGTATTGTAACACCACTACAGAGCTCTGTGTATTTCAGTACAGAGCCCATATTTTATAACACCTCACAGAAACTCTTTGCAACTATGGGCTCCTTTTACTAAGGTGCGCTAGAGTTTTTAGCGCATGCACAAAATTACCGTGCGCTAACCGCTCGGTACACTTCTAGAATAACGCCAGCTCAATGCTGGCGTTAAGGTCTAGCACGCGCGGCAATTTAGCACATGCTATTCCGCGTGTTAAGGCTTAGCGCACCTTTGTAAAAGGAGCCCTATGTATGGTAGCATCTCTACAGAAGCTCATGTAATCCACTCTTAATTGACTCCCCAGCCATTAGTAGTGGTATACAAGCTCTCAATAAATATAAACATGTTTATATTTTGCACAGTATTAGGGGACATGCATTACTGTTTCTGTGTTGTCTACATATTTTTGTTTTTAATTACTTACACCCTCATCCAGTATGGAATATCTGTGTTCTGTGTGTATGTAAACAATATGCAGGCTCATATTAAGACTGTGGGAGATTGTCGGTGATTTCCTATGGTCCATGATGATACCGGAAATTCAATGCTGGTGTTGTATCTGACCACTGACATTGAATTTCTAGTTTATTTTTTGCTGGCCAAGACATAGCTGGCTCTGCAATTATTCAGCAGCTCGCCGGCTAAGTGTCAATGGCTAAAGATATACCACCCTTTTAGGCAGTTGTATTTGGCTGCTGAACGTAGCCGGCGAACTGTTGAATATTGTCAGTGACCATCTGTGTCTTGCAACATAGCCAGTCACTAGCCAATCCACCAAGATGGATATTTAGTGTGAGATTACCGGCTATTCCCTGCTGCATATCAGTTGATAGACAGCTATGTGCTATTCAGAGGCCGGGAGCCATTCCCAGCCATCAACATAGCACTGAATACCAGCCTCATGGTCTTCTGTTAGCATTGACTGTGTAGGATCAATCTGTACTAATCTGGCTTGTTTAGTTTTACAATGGATGTATTGATGTTCTAGTGTTCACTGCAATGTTTAAGATGCTGCCTTTTCCTAGGTACACCATTGTTGCATGAATTGTGGATTAATATTAAAAATCATTGTTTTCATATAGAGGAGGTGGTGTTAAAAATGATTGGGCCCTGATGCCAAATATGTTAAGGAGCACATTTTCAAAGCACTTAGATTTACAAAGGCCCTCTTTTACTAAGCCACAATAGAAGTTTTTACTGCGGTCTGGAGCGCTAAATGTGCCAATGCTGTTCTGACACTCATAGGAATTCTTTGACGTCAGAGCATTTAGTGCTCCAGGTCTCAGTATAAACCTCTACCACAGCTTAGATAACAGGGGGGAAAGTTTCATAGGTTTCTATGTAACTTTATAAATCTTTGTGTTTTGAAAATACACCTCTTTGTATATATATATGCCATTGCTGGCCTACATTTGAATTTTCAAAACAAACCATGTTAAAAACCATGTGCACCAAAGAGCATGTATAAAAATGTTTGCATGGTTTTCCTGGGCAATTTTCAAATACATATGAAAAATGTGAATATACTTTTCGCTAACATGAACCATTATAAAATTACTCCCATGACATTTACATATATAAATAGGTCATTTATAACAATGAGCTATTTCTTTAAGAAAAACACAGTATGGTAAGGAATAATCATATCACTATACTAGACATATTAAGATTTGATTACATTTTTATTCAATTCATATTTAATGTAATTATAATCACATTTGTACCAGTAGGTGTCAGTACAGTCCTTTGGTATCACAGCATAGAACATCTCACCAAACTAAGTACTGTATATGAAATTACTTGGAAAAGACAAAGAACATAACAATTAAATGAAAGTAAAATAATTTTCAAAGTATTTTTCCACATGAATGGACTGTTTGAGAACTGCTATTCCTCAATGTGTCTAAAAGTACATTACAAAGAGTGGCTGCTCTTTGTGACCCTGGACAATTTGCTCAGTCCTCCATAGCCCAGGTATGTTAGATAGATTGTGAGCCCACCGGGACAGAAAGGAAAAATGCTTGAGTACCTGATTGTAAAAACCACTTAGATAACCTTGCTAGGCGGTATATAAAAATCCTAATAAACTTGAACTTGATAAAGACTAGTATGGTCTATCCAGTCTGGTCAGAGCTACCCATGTGCAGTGCAGGTTACTTTTCCTATGCCTATTTTTATTTCTGGGAATTGTACCTGCCACACAGTGCATGTTTGAGGGTTATACTTAGTGCTTTCCTCATAGTTTCTCAGGATAAACACAGCAGTAATTTCATCGCTGTTTTGAGTTGAGGTGCTCCATTCTTGGTTTTGTTTCTTCTTGCTCTTGCATGATGTTTATCCAACTCCTTTTTGAATTCTATCACCATTTTTTCTTCTACCACCTCCTTCAAGAGGGCATTCCAGGCATCCATCACTCTTTCCTGAATCAGCTTTGATTCTGCCTCCTTGTGGTCTCATGTCATTTACACTTTCATGTGGAATAAAAGGCTTTTCTGTTCTGTAATACCTTTCCAGCATAGAAAAATGAAGCCAGATAAAGACCATATGGATTTCACAGTCTATCCATACATGCCATCTTCTCTTCCTTTCACTCCTTTAGATGTTCTATGTACTTGTCCCAAGCTTTCTTACATTATATATCTTCTCTCACTCCGCTCCTCTCCTGTAAAATATACATATTTATACTGTTCTTGTATGTCTTCTGATGGAGACCGCTTACTATTTTGGTTGCTTTTCTCTGGATCTATTCTAGCATCTTTATGTCTTAGTGAGACAGGCCTCCAAACCAAATATAGTACCCCAAGTGTCTTATACAGGAGCATTACCACCTCCTCCCTTTTGCTGATTATAGAAACATGATGGCCCATTCAGTCTGCCCATCTGCAGTAACCATTATCTCTGAGATCCCACGTGGCTATCCCACACTTTCTTAAATTCAGTCACAGTCTCTGTCTCCATCAACTTTTCTGGGAGACTGTTCCACGCATCTACAACCCTTTCTGTAAAAAAGTATTTCCTTAGTCTACTCCTGAGCCTATCACCTCTTAACTTCATCCTATGATCTCTCATTCCAGAGCTTCCTTTCAAATGAGACTCAACTCAAGCGGATTTACGCCATGTAGGTATTTAAACGTCTCTACCATATCTTCCCTCTCCTGCCTTTCCTCCAAAGTATACATATTAAGATCTTTAAGTTTGTCCCCATACGCCTTATGATGAAGACCATGCACCTTTTTAGTAGCCTTCCTCTGGACTGACCCATCATTTTCATATCTTTTTGAAGGTGCGGTCTCCAGAATTGTACACAATATTCTAAATGAGGTCTCACCAGAGTCTTATACAGGGGCATCAAAACCTCCTTTTCCTACTGGCCATACCTCTCCCTGTGCATCCTAGCACCCTTCTAGCTTTCACCATCACCTTTTTCAACCTGTTTGGCCATCTTAAGATCATCACATACAATCACACCCAAGTTCCGCTCTTCTGTCGTTCACATAAGTTCTTCACACTCTAAACTGTACCGTTCCTTTGGGTTTTTGCAGCCCAAATGCATGACCTTGCATTTCTTAGCATTAAAGTGTAGCTGCCAAATTTCAGACCATTCTTCAAGCTTCGCTAGGTCTTTCTTTCTTTTTTTTTAATGTTAAATCATGTTTATTAAGGCAACAATGCAACCAGAATATAACAGGAATAGTGACAACATCTACAAATGAGATACACATGCAAATCAGTCTGTGGCAAATAAGTCAAAGTATACAGAGCAAAAGACAAGCGCCTGTAATACATGGAGCAACCTTATACGAACATTAATCAAAGATAGAACAGCGCACAAAAGTGAAATGCACCAGCCTTGCTTTTGGATATAGAAAAAGAGCAGTACCCTCTTATCTCTCCCTCATCTTCTCATCCATCATTCACTCCACAGTCATTCCCCCAGCACACACAAGACATAACTGCAGCGGTAAGCTCCATCCATACTCCTTCACGAAGCATGACAGCCCCATCAGAACAAAAGCATGGCGTTCAGGTAGAGTGCTACCACCTCCACAGAAGAGCACCACCAACATAGCAGCACAAGTTAAGAACCACTATGGGAAGACTGAAAATGCTTCCAAAGAGTGCAATTGTCCTTCCACACATCTTTGGTTTTTGTGGAGTAGGTTTGTAGTTCAAATTTAGCCAACGTTCTCATCCGAATAGTCCATAACCGGTATGTAGGAGACTCTGTAAAGGCCCAATATTGAAGGATGAGCTTTATTCCCAGTAAGATAGCATGAAGTATAAATTTGTGGGATGCAAAAGCCAGTCCCTGTTGGGCATAGCCCTGCATGTCACCCAACAAAAGTGCCTTGGGATTCCAGTCCAGAGGTCCGTGAAGCGTGGAAGTAAGACAGCTTTTTACAGCATCCCAGAAGGAAAGCTTGGAACACTCAAAAGAATGTAAAAATGTTCCAAGATGTTGTTGGCAATGAACACAGGTGTTGTCCGACCATAGTCCCATAACACTACCCCTAGATCGAGTCAGGTAGGCTCTGTGCAGGATTTTAAACTGTGTTTCCTGCAGAGACACTGCTTTCATATACACATATACATTTTGAAAAACATCTGCAGATTGAGAAGCGAGACTTCCCTGCCCAATTCCACCGACTACTCTCTCACCACCGGAGTGAGGCACACCACACCCTGAAACTCCCTACCCCTCCTGTACCAAGTGGAAAGTTTATTTAAATGAGGTGGAGTGACAAGAGCCTCTCCATCCAAAAAGCCATAATCCTACGAAGCTGTGGAGGTGGAATCTATAGAGTTATAGTAATGTTGAATTTGCCTGTAAGTATAGAATGAGGTGTGGCAATGAGTACACATCTGAGAAAAAGAAGGAAAATGGCCCCTACCTAATTGTAGAATATCCCCCAGAGTCACCTCCCTTTTGCCCCAAACCTGAAAACCCAGGCATAAAACAGGTATTACGCAGCAGAGAGAGAAAGGGTGAAGTGTGAGGCAGCTTGCCTTGTTGAGTTCGCCACCAGGTCCAGGCCTTACAAAAGGATACTAGAAAACTCAGGGTAGGGTGTGCCATTTGCACAGGGGGCCACGGCAAGCCGTGTATATAAGATGTAAAAGAAAGTGGGGTACAGCAAGCCACCATGAGACCCAGTGGAGAATAGCGGCGGTGGGGTACAATGTGATCATGGATCCAGCGGTATAGAGAAGCAGCATTGTAAAGACAGATATCAGGTAAACTCATGCCCCCCCTGCTTCTTAGCATGCGTCAATTTAAGGAAGCTTATACGAGCAGTTTTAGAATTCCAAATAAAAGTGCGAATAATGAAATTGAAATGGTGCTCATCCTGACAGGTAATCCATAAAGGCAGTATCTGGATGGGGTACAAAAGTTTTGGAAATTAAACCATTTTGATTAGCGCAACTCTCCCCATCAATGACAAAGGCAAAGATCGCCATCGGTGACATAAAGATTTAATTTTCCCAATGGCAGCGGAGATGCTGGCCTCATATAGTTTCTGTGGATCATGGTACAGTGTAATACCTAGATACTTCAGCTTCCCAGGTGCTATACCCACCCCCAAGTGTTCAGCCCATTGACTGTCACGGGCATCATGTAATAACAGGGCCTCTGTTTTATCAAAATTAATTTATAACCCAGAAAAGGATCTAAAAGAGGTAATTAAGGACATTAAATGGGGTAAATTCTGATCAGCATGTCGCACATATAAAAGCATGTCATCGGCGAACATACTGATTCGAAACTCTAAATTTCCAAGTCCCAACCCTTCTAAATGGGGATCCTGCCAAATTTGAATGGCCAGAAGTTCAAGGGAAAGGAGACAAAGGAAAGCCCTGCCAGGAGCCCCTCCCCAATGGAAACGGATCGGAGAGGCTCCCATTCACCAGCAACTGAGAAGTAGGATTATGGTACAAGGCAGCCACCCAGTCCACAAAGTCCCCCGAAATACAATATTGCCCAAGCGTCCAAAAAAGATGTTTCCAGGAAACCATATCAAACGCTTTTTCTACGTCTAAGCAGGTAATCAGGACTCTTTCTAGTTTCAAGTTTATTATCTTTTTAATATACCGACCATCAACAAGTATCTGGCTGGTTAACAATAAAATTATAAGCAAGAGAAAAAAGTCATAAATATTTAAAAATGATGAGTGGACATCAAAAACATAACTGGACAGACATGAAAGTGAGGGTAAAAGGGAAAGGAGGGGAAAAGTTACATGTTTTGAGAAGAGAAGGAGAAAGTGGGAGTGGGGTAAAACATATTGGGTGGGGTCGCTTTTTTAAAGCGGTTGGTTAAATAAATGAGGAACAGAAGAGTGAAGAAAAGAGAAGAGAAGGAGAGGGATGCACTATGGAGTGTTTGGAGAACTGCAAGTACTTTCAGTAAATTCATAGAAGCGTGTCTCCCAGGAACAAAACTGACTTGGTCCTCATGAATCAAGGTGGGAAGGAGAGTTTATTATTATTAAGTTTTTATTGTTAAGACGGGATGCCAAAATACCAGCCAAAATTTTTACATCCTGATTCAAAAGGGATATGGGTCTTTAAGACCATAATTGGTCCAGGGGCCTGCCGGGCTTTGGAAGTAGAATTGTGTATGCTTTGTTATGAGTGTTCCCTTGCGGTGTAATGGATTTCAAACCCTCAAAGAAGCCCTGCAAGGACTGCAGTGCACCTGGGGGTCAAAAGCTTATAAAACTCGGGACCAAACCCGTCCGGACTCGGAGTTTTACAGAGTTTCAGTTTACGGATTCCACCCTACTAATAGGTCGATTAAGGAACAGCCTCTGTTGGTCTGACACAGCGAGGAGTCAGAGGTCTTTAAAGAATTCAGAAGGTTGGCCTTTATAGAGGGCCTGGTAAAATTTCATGAAATGAGCAGTGAAAGCTTTTTGGGTCAAATGAGTTTTCCCCGATGGATCTTTAATGCTAATGATGATGTGCTTGGTCTCTGGGGGAAGCACTAAGGTGGCCAGCATGCATCCAGTTTTATTCCCCTCAGATGTGCAATTTATATTTATAAAAGTAAATACTACGAGCAGCCCGCTGATTCAGAATAGTATTGATCTGCAGCTGAATCTGTTTGATACTGTCCTTCAAGGTGGCATCTAATTGGGAAATGTGTAAGGTGCGCAAATCATGAAGTTCTTTGGTCAAAACTAGTAATTCCTACTCCCGCTTACGTTTGGCAGTCACCGAAAATGCCAAGACATGACCGCGCATAACCACTTTCACGGCTTCCCAATAGACAACCAGTCCCGCATCTGCTACTGAGTTCGTTTGAGAAAACTCCTCCCACTTCTTTCCCAAGAAGTCAGAAAATTGAGCATAACAGGTACAGATGAGGGGACATACGACTCTCAGTAGATTGAGTAAACTGTAAAGATATTCCCAAAAGGGCATGATCTGACACGGTAGGGTCCAATAGAGACGCTCGTGCCAGTTTAGGAAACAAAAGCTCAGCAATTAGAATGTAATCGATGTGGGTGTAAGTATTGTGAGGGTGTGAATAAAAAGAAAAGTCCCATTCATCTGGATGTAAGGTGCACCAGGTGTCCAGTAAGCCCAGCTCTTGCATTAGAAAATTAATCTCACGGGCATAATGGTTCCTGGAGGGTGTTTTGAGGAGTTTGCAGTCTAATAAGGGATTGGCTACAATGTTAAAATCCCTCCCCCCCCCCAAGTATCAACATATGGTCAGAAAATGGAGCAAGGATCCCCACCAAAGATGAAAAGAACGCATGAGAATATGTTTTCGGAGCAAAGATGTTGCCCAACACGATATTATTTCCCCACAGCTCGCCCTGCAAGAAAAGATATCATCCCTCGGAATCCTTTATTTCCTTATGGATGTGGAACGGGCTTCTCTTATGGATAAGAGTAGCTACCCCTCTCTTCCTGCTACTGTAAGATGCAAAGCTCAACTGCCCCACCCAGTCCCTCTTAAGCTTAAGATGTTCAGTGGCACTCAAGTGTTCCTGCAGAAACACTATATCACCCCTCTCCTTTTTCAAATAAGCTAAAAGTTTAGTCCTTTTTATGGGGGAATAAATACCATCTACATT
Organism: Geotrypetes seraphini; assembly: GCF_902459505.1. Lineage (NCBI taxonomy): Eukaryota > Metazoa > Chordata > Amphibia > Gymnophiona > Dermophiidae > Geotrypetes > Geotrypetes seraphini. The sequence goes on from NC_047084.1 coordinate 424,236,842, forward strand.
CAAAGATTTCACATTCAGATTAGCCATCAAAATATAGCAGATGTTCATAAGCAAAAAGGACATAAGAAAGCACAGAACACAGGAGAAAGGAGACGTCCCAGCAAAATCTCCTTCCTACCCCATACCCCTGCATAGCTTGAGCCCCCTGGGCTCGCTCAAACTAGCTATTCATACTCCACCACACACGCAGACACCCCAATATACGCACAACAGACACATACCACAAATGCCTTTGAGCCATCCAGTCCCTCATACATACCAACTTCCCTCCCCTCCCCCCAGACTGTACAGTCTACCCATAACTTGTGAAAATAGCAAGATGTAGCAGCTCTGAGCCACCCTCACACACCATAGTATACAGGAAAAGAAAACCAGAAAGAAACCCAGCAATAACAAACCATAACAATCATTGTGGAAACTTCCACCTTATCAAAGCATTATCTAGCTTGGGAGGGAAAGAGATGATATTAACCCCAAATGAATTAGCAGGACCTGAGAACTCCCTCCCCCCCTCAATCAGAACCATCGTGGCTCCTGTGGTTTTCTACCACCCGAACCACTAACAGCCATGGAGCCTGTACCCCATCAAACATACAGTGTGGGACAGTGAAGACAGCATCGAATCTTCAAACGGTCTCAGCATAACAGGGAACAAAAATATACTGTGTCATTTGGTAAGCACTTCTGAGTCGACACCGAGAGAAATCCCCAAGTTGCCCCAAAAGTAAAATATAAGGTAGAGAACCTTCACAAAAAGTGCATAGGGCAGTAAACAAACTAGTCTGTGCAGCTCCCTGAAGTCAATTGAAACGAGTCTTATAGAGTATATATGGTTGGGAAGACTGGATGGACCATTCAGGTCTTTATCTGCCGTCATTTACTATGTTACTATGTCTTCAGCCCCAACGGGCCAGCAAGAAAACTTGGCAGACAGGCGTGGAAGAATCAAGCCACCTCCCAATTGGCCTCCAACACTGGTGGTAGCTGCTTAATGAACGCATCCAGGTCCTTTGGTGAGTCAAAGCAAAGAACCTTGTTATTGTGAAAAACTCGGGTTTTTGTAGGGTCAAATAACGATGCCCGAACATTCCGGTTAAAGAGTTTGTGGCAGTACAGTGCCATTGCCTGGCGACGGTAAGAAACCTGCGGGGAGAAATCTTGAAAAATAAGGATTTTTCACCTCTCAAAACTGAGCTCCTTCCTCTTATGATAAGAAAAGAGGATTTTTTCCTTTATGGTATAGTTGAGAAGTCATACGATAACTTGGCGTGGATGTTGATCATCCTCCCTGCGAAGCCCCATTTGGTGAGCTCTTTCTATAAGCACTGGAGTCTCATGGGATTACAAGTCCAGAGCAGTGGGTAACCAACCCTCAAGCCACGAGTGGAGATCTACATCGCCGCTCTCTATTCTCATGATCTTCAAGTTTCGCTTGCAGCGCTTTATTGGAAGACTCCAAGGTCCATATGCGCTCCTCAAAGTTGTCTGTCCGTCCGTTCGTTCTTGTTGAGCTATGTGATTCGCCTGCAAGTCCAAGCTTTCCCAGAAGTCCTCCATAAAAGATTGTATTTTTGTGAGCTTATCCTCCATGACTAAAGTGAGGGACCTCGTGAGTTCTTGGACCGCCGCATCATGCAGTGTAAATATGGGGACCTCGTGCAGCTCCGCCATCTTAGTTTCCAGAGGTTTCTGCTTTTCTTTTGCTCCTCGCTACAGTTTAGAGGTCATAATGTTGGAATGCTGCCCCAAAATTGCACCCTCTGGTGCGCGGCAATTTAATCTTTCAAAGAAGGTGGTTTGTAAAGGTCAGTGGAGCCAATTCAGGGTTTCAGCCAAAGAATCATAAACGGAGTGGCCCGGAGCTGCAGAGAGGCATGTCCGTTCAAGGTTCCAGCATCATGTGACCCCAGTCTTTCTTCATGTTATTCACATCATCTCTATGCAGCGTAACATCCTTGTAGGTTTGGCCACTGTCTTGTCTCCTTGTTTTGCCACCTTGAAATCAACCCAAAGCCTCTCTCCTGATCTGTGCACATCAGTCTCATGCCTCCTGTCACATAGAGCTCCCTTGAGTTTCTGCACCAGAAATGCAACACCCTGCACTTCACACTAAAGCTTAACTGCCAAGCATTTCGCCAATCTTCTACTTGTAGTACATCACTTCTCATTTTACTTACTGCCTCAGGAGTTGCAGATTTGTGTCCTCCACAAAAAAAACCACACAAATTTTCCCTTCTAAGCCTTTGGAAAGAACCAACACCAGCAGCAAGCTCTAAAGCACTTCAAAACTCTCATATTTTTCCTCTGTATGAACATAAGAACAGCCATACTGGGTCAGACCAATGGTCCATCTTTTGTTTCCCAACAGTTGGCAGAAACCCAAATAGTAGCAACATTCCATGCTACCCATCCAGGGCAAGAATTGGCTTCCCCCATGTCTATCTCAATTGCAGACTATGGACTCTTCTTCCAGGAACTTGTCCAAACCTTTCTTAAACCAAGCTATAGTTTAACTATTCTTTCATAAATATATATATATATTTCCTCCTATTTTAAATATATTCCCATGTAATTACATTGAGTGTCCCCTGGATTTTGTACTTTGGAAAATGGTGAAACATCAATTCACTCTTACCTGTTTTACAACACTCAGGATTTTGTAGACCTCAATCATATCCCGCCTTAACTGTCTCTTTCCAAGCTGAAGAGCCCCAATCTATTTAGTCTTTTTGGCTGTATATGTGGTATATAAAGATTTTAATAAACATAAACATATGAGAAAAGTTCCATCCCCTTTTTTGAGATACGGTGAGCAAAACTGTGCACAGTACTCAAGGTGAGGTTGCACCATGGAGTGATACAGAGGCATTATAATATTCTCGGTCTTATTTACCATTCCTTTCCTTTAATTTCTAGCTTCCTGTTTGCTTTTTTTTGCCGCAGTTGTAAACTGAACAGAAGATTTCAGCATAGGGTCTACTACGGTGCTTCCCAACCCTGTCCTGAGGGCCCAAGTTTTCAGGATAGCCCTAATGAATGTACATGGGGCAGGTTTGCATGCCTGTCATCTCCATTATATGCAAACATTTCTCATGCATATTCATTAGGGTTATCCCAAAAACCCGACTGGCTGGTGATCTTCATTGTTAGGGTTGGGAATCACTGGTCTACAATGACACTTAGATCTTTTTCTTGAGTGTTGACTTCTAAGGTAAACCCTAGCATCAGGTAACTGATTTGGATTATTCTTCCCAATGTGCATCACTTTGCATTTGTCCACATTAAATTTCATCTGTCATTTGGGTGCCCAGTCCTCCAGTTTCCTAAGGTCTTCCTGCAATTTTTCACAGTCCTCATGTGTTTTGACTACTTTGGTAGTATAGTGTCATATGAAAATGTAATTTGTCATTCTAATTTCCAGATCATTTATAAATATATACAGATCCCTGAGACACTCCACTATTCACCCTCCTCTATGAAAAAAAATTGCCATTTAACCCTACCCTCAGTTTTCTGTTCAGTAACCAATTCCTAATCCATAACTGAATATTACATCCTATCCCATAACTTAATTTTCTCAGGAGTTTCTCATGAGGAACTTTGTCAAAAAATTTCTGAAAAGCTTGATACACTACATCATAACATAACATAACTTTATTCTTCTATACCGCCATAACCAAGCAATTTCTAGGCGGTTTACACAGAAGAAGGCTGGACAATCAGCGAAATACAAATACGGTAGTTAAAATACAACAACTTTCTTAAATATATTCAGTGTAAATAATATCCACATTTAGGAAATAAATTTGTCAAACAGCGCTGACTTAGGGCTCCTTTTACTAGGTACATTAGGGCATTAACGCGGGAGAGGCAGGAGAGAGCAGCCGGAGCGCCGCAAGTGCAGAAAATCACTCGTGGTACGCTCCGACCGCCTCTAACTGCACGAAGTCGGGCCTTATCCAATCAGGAGCTGTTTTGATATGCGGCTCCTGATTGGATAAGGCCTGACTTCATGCAGTTAGAGGCGGTCGGAGCGTACCGTGAGTGATTTCCTACACTCGCAACGCTACAGCTGTTTATGTTTTATAAATAAAAATTATAAATGAATATGTTATGAGGTGCTTAACATTAGCGGCATACGGGGTCTGAGGCTCTTTTCCTCCTTAAAAATACAATTGTAAGCAGAGCACAAGAGAGAAGATTCTCCACTTTTTGGGAACATCAACATTATGAGAAATAATCCAGGGAGATATTGATAGAGTAGATATATTTTTTTTCTCCCAGGCTCCTGTGTATATTATTATTTTGGAAGAACCCCACTATTTACTCTTCTCCATTGAAAATATTGACCATTTAAACCCACTCTCTGTTTTTCAACCAGTTCTTAATCCATAATAGGACATTACCTCCTATCTTATGATTTTCTAACTTCCTCAGAAGTCTTTCATGAGGTATTTTGTAAAATGCCTTTTGAAAATCCAAATACACAATATCAACTGGTTCACCTTTATCCACATGTTCATTTACCCGTTCAAAGAAATGCAGTAGATTGGTGAGGCAAGATTCACCTTGACTAAAACCAATGTGACTTTCTTTCATTAATCCATGTTTATGTGTCATTTTGTTCTTTATAATAGTCTCTATCATTTTGCTCGGCACCAGCATCAGACTTACCAATCTATAATTTCCCTGGAACCCTTTTTAAAATTGGCATCATATTAGCCACCCTCCAGTCTTCTGGTACTATGCTGGTTTTTAAAGAAAAATTATAAATTACCAACAATAGCCCTGCAAGTTCATTTTTCAATTCTATCAGCACTTTGGGATGTATACCATCCAGTCCAGGCAATTTGCTACTTGTTCAATTTATCAAACTGACCCATTACATCATCCAGTGTTGCAGAGATTTGTTTGAGTTTCTCTAATGCACCAGAATTGAATACCATTTCTGGCATCGGCAACTCCCCCCCCCCCTCCATTTTCCTCATTGAAGAGTGAAGCAAATAATTCATTTAATCTCTCTGCTATGGCCTTGTGTTCCCTGAGAACCCCTTTTATCCCTCAGTCATCTAAATAATGTCAGATGGAATGGAGATGGCATAACAAGTAGAAAACTTTCTTGACAACTAGTAAGATTTGTTTCCCAAAGGATAATTTGGAATACATGATGACACCTAGGTAATAGAATGATTCTATGGGAGAAATGGAGTGATTAAACAGACTAAAGCAGTATTGTTGGCTCACTTAAAGGACCTGTGATCCAACAAATGGTAGTTTTGATGGATTGTGGACTAGCTTGTGTGATGCTAGTCAATCTGCTACAGCAAACATAATATTCTGCAAGGGTGACAAGTTGGGGGTGTTTGGAGTGGTTCAGTTTAAAATTTTGGTATTAAGTAGTGTATAAGGCCTTACATCAAGTTTTGCTGACAGTTGTACTGCTTTCCTTGCTTGAGCCATTTCGATCTTTGTGTTCACAGTCTAAGCAACTGCTGATTGTTCCGTCTATACGGACTATAGTTAAGACAACTATGCATTCCAGGGTTTTTGCGGTGGCGGGTCCTCAGTTATGGAATGCCCTTCCAGAAAATGTTCATCAAATCTCTTCATTTTTACTTTACTATAAATGTTTGAAGGCTTACTTCTTTCAGAAGGCTTTTATAAAAATGTGATGGGTTTTGACTGTATTAGAATTTAACATTGTTGTTATATTATCTACTCTATAAGTTTTGAAGAATTTGATCATTATTATTTTTTAATTGTGTGAGTGTGTATTTTGGGGACACTTAAGAATTGTATGTTAGTATTTTAATATTTGAATATGTTTGTTCACCTATGTTTATGTGTTTTCTTTTGTAACCAGCATAGAAGTTTGATTCTGTGGGATATGAATGTTTTAAATAAATAATGATCCTGGTACTTTAGATAAATTGTGAGCCTACTGGGACTTATAGGGATAATGCTTTAGTACCTAACTGTAAACCGCTTAGATCATTTTGATAGGCAGTATATACTGTAAATGCCTAAATAAAATAAATAAATAAATAAGGCAAAGTAGAAAAAATCCAAAGAATATCATCTGACTAGAAATAAAAGTGAATATTCTGATCTTGAATCAGGGTTGCCAGAGGACTAAGAAATATGTTGAAGAGTAGAAGAGAAAGCACAGAACCCCGAGGCACCCCACAATGCAAGGTCACTCCTTTTGAATCAGAACCTGTGTCAATGACAGCAAAAAACCAATCATTTAGAAACTACTTAAACCAGCTCAGAACGGAGCCAGAGATACCTAAGGAAACAAGAGAACTAATCAGAAGAGAGTGATCCAGGAAGTCAAATGCAGTGGAGAAATTGAGGGACAATCCTTTAAACTGGAGCTAGTTAAAGAAAATGTGGTAAATTTCAAGTAAGCAGCAATGATGTTAAATGCACTTTTCTTAAGGAAAATTTGTATGGCTGATTTTCCACAGATTAATATCAGTTATGGAATTATTTTAAAATCTATTTGGATGAATGTATGTTGATTTCAAAGGAAATTTTATTTCTCTTGCCAAAGCTATAGGTCAGCTGTTAATATTAATGCAAGAGCTGGAGACACTTTTTGATGCTTCTACTTTTTCAGGTACTTTATTAATCACATGTGTTTCGGAGCCAGATAAAGAAATGATTATGAAACTTTTCTTTAGAATATTTCTAAAACTTCTATAGGCTGTTAGTTAAGCTATTCCTAGATGTCATGTATGTGACACAGACAAACAGGAAAAATATCTTGGTTGTAGGATCTGACATATTGAATTTGGGTGCTTTTTATCCCATTATGTTTCCCTGACAAGTGCAGAATTGGAATATCTCATCTAGGACCTTGCTCAGCTGTCAGATTTTCTTATCAAGAAAGATACTCCTTCCTAAATTTTGTTTTCTTAAGTGACATGGAGGGCCATTTTCGAAAAGAATGTCTAAATCTAATCTGATCTAATCTAATATTTATGAATTGCTCTATACCTGTCTAGGTTCAAGGCGACATACAATCAACAAAGTTTAATATAAAAGATGAAGAACATGGAGATGGAGTTGGCAGGCAGTAAGAAGGGAGGAGGGAAAAGAATGAAGGGAAGGGCAGGGGGCTAAAGAACATCTTTGTGGGAATAGGAACACAGAGAGATGGGTAATTTCCAGGAATTAGAGTTTTTCCTAACCGTTATCAATTGAGTTGATCGATCTGAAGATGGAGGCTTTTAGTTTCTTCTGAAATCTTAGGTGATGGTGTTCTATTTTGATGTTAATTGGAAGTTTGTTCCAATTCTATGCACCGATGTAGATGAAGAGCTTGCTGAATATGTGCTTATATTTAATTCCTTTTGGTGAAGGAAGGATCAAGAGGAGTTTTCTAATGTTTCTGGTTAGGACAGACCAGGAATAGATGAATACATTTATAAGTCTGACTTGGATGTTTCCCACTAAACATCAAGAGTTGAAAGCACAGAAATGTCCATGCTCAAATGAGATATCCAAATGTATTTATTTTTTTAATCACCTACTAGACCGCCAGGACATCTAACTTCTCCCCCTTTTACTAAACCGCGATAGCGGTTATTAGCACAGGGAGCCACGCTGAATGCTCCTCGCTGCTCCCGACACTCATAGGAACTCTCTGAGCATTGGGACCAGTGTGGAGCATTCGGCGTTACTCCCTACGCTAATAACCACTATTGCAGTTTAGTAAAAGGGGGAGGGGGTTATTTGTTAGTTTTGATCACAAATGTGTCCAAGTTAGAAATGCCTAAATTAGCACCATTTAGACATGGGAAGGGCCACTGTTTTAATGGACTGGTCACAAAGACATGCCAACAAAGCAATAGGGCACCTTAGACAGCACTGCTGTGAACTTCACATAAAGGATGCCAGAGATATATCTCACCATACACCTATTATAATTTATGCTGAACCCTCCAAAACTCCCCAAAACCTACTGAGGGAGTATGTTTGGGTGTTATTACATATTCCCTCCAGTGGTCATCTGGTAAGTTTCGGTACCTTTGTGGCACTTAGATGCTTCTAAAACAGGTCTAGTCCAAAATGTCTAAGTTCTGTTTAGGATGTCCTGGGAAAGGTCCGATTATCACCTCAAGACATCCAAGTCTAACCTGCCCAAAGCAGTTGGTGTACCCCAGGGTTCTGTCTTAGGACCTCTTATCTCTCTACACCTCTTTCCTCGGTGCCTTGATCTCCTCCCATGGCTTCCAATATCACCTATATGCTGATGACTCCCAGATCTACCTCTCTACAACTGAAATTTCACCTAAAGTCCAAGAAAAAGTCTCTGCTCGTTTGGCTGACATTGCTGCCTGGATGTCCTGCTGTCATCTGGAACTAAATATGTCCAAGACTGAGCTGCTCCTCTTTCCTTCTAAATCCTCTGCTGCTCCTCCTTTCTCCATCTCGATAAATAATACTGTCATTGTTCCAGTCTCCTCTGCTTGCAACCTTGGAGTTGTCTTTGATTCTGATCTCTCATTTTCTACGTACATCCAGCAAGCTGCTAAGACCTTTCTTTTCTATCTCTTCAGTATCACCAAAATTCAGCCCTTCCTCTCTTAGCACACTACCCGGACCCCTGTCCATGCTCTCATAACCTCATGCTTAGATTGCTGCAATCTGCTTCTAACTGTTCTCCTGCAGTGTCGCCTCTCCCCCTTGCAATCTGTGCAAAACTTTGCTGCACGATTCATCTTCTACCAACCTCACTACGCTCATGTCACCCCTCACCTTAAGTCACTTCACTGGCTCCCTATCCACCATCACATACAGTTCAAGCTCCTATTGCTGACCTACAAGTGTGTTCATTCTGCTGCCCCTCAATATCTCTCCTCTCTTCTCTCTCCTTCTACACCTCCCAGAGAATCCTTCTCCTCCACTGCTAATTCCAGACTTAGTTCCTTTCATCTAGCTGCCCCCTCTGCCTGTAATAAATTACTCAGGACCCTGGGAAAAATGCATCTGGTCAGACCACTACATTGGCAAGTTCAATTTACACTGGCTAAAACAGAATACACAACAAAAACACAAAAACGTCAACACGAACACAATAACCAGCCGTGGCATTATTAACCCAACCGAATTCTGGACCCACTACGAGTTACAGCCCATAACCAATGAAATTCATGACTTCCCCACAAGATGGGAAACTTACAGCAAAGAACTCCTAGACCAAATAGCACCATATAAAACATACAAAAAGAAAAATAGACCACCAAATGAATGGTTTGACTGTGAACTACTAACCACCAAACAGGAACTAAGAAAATTGGAGAGAATCTGGCAAAAAACAAACAATGAATCAGACAAGACAAGCTGGAAACAAAAAATGAAAATATACAAAAATCTGATCAAAGAAAAACGCACTAAGCATTATGCAAAAAAAATTGGTACTTCAAAAATAAACAGCAAAGAATTATTCAAACTAGTAAAAACAATAACCGACACAACTCAAATACTGAAAAAGGACAACAAGCCCACTCCATCGGCACAAACCCTAGCCAACTTCTTTCAAAATAAAATCGCTGAACTAAGAGCAACTCTACCCACAACCACAACAAATGCTCTTCAATACCTCGAACCCCACGACCAAGACACCAGAGTAGACATGATATGGGACCACCTCGAATACCCAAGTTCCTAAATTTATTCAACAAGTACACCAAATCTAGCTGTCTACTTGACGCATGTCCCCCAAAAATTATGACAGTTACCCCTCCAGAATTTAAAAAGGAACTATTCGCATGGCTAACAACCGCCCTTACAAGCGGAACATTAAACAAAAAAATGGGTCACATACTAATCACTCCAATCCCTAAAGATCAGAAAACCTCTTCAGCACTGACATCCAATTTCAGACCCATAGCAAGCATTCCTCTTTTCACAAAGATACAGGAAGGATTGGTCAACCTTCAACTAGTAAACTACCTGGACAAATTTAACATCCTTAGTGAACACCAATCAGGATTCAGGAAAGGATACAACACAGAAACTGTCTTAGCCTCCTTACTGAACTACCTCTATGATCTCTTTAGCAAAGGCAAAAGCGCACTGATTCTACAATTAGACCTCAGCAGCGCGTTCGACCTGGTAGACCATGAAATCATGCTACTGTGCCTTGAAGTAATGGGAATTTCTGGAAAGGCAAAGAAATGGTTCCAAGAATTCCTAACAAACAGATCCTACCGAGTAATCAGCAATGGAAACTACTCCAAACCATGGAAAAACCCGTCAGGCGTGCCTCAAGGTTCCCCACTATCGCCCACCCTTTTCAATATTTATATCGCCTCCTTAGGCCACCTCTTACAAAAACTAAACTTAATACATTACATTTACGCAGACGACATATCCATTCTAATCCCCTTAAACGACATCACAAAAGAAATTATAGACAACCTCTCAAACATAATGACCGAAATCAATAAATGGACTACCAATTTCAAACTGAAACTAAACGCAGAGAAAACAAAAGTCTTTCTGGCTAGTCCTAATGACAAAATTACGAGAACATCGATAAAAATAAACAATCACGAATATCCAATATCCAAAAACATAAAAATACTCGGTATCACTCTAGACACACACCTAACTATGACTGACCACACAAACTCACTAGTGAAAAAATGTTTTTTCACGCTATGGAAACTAAGGACCATAAAAAAATACTTTGATCCAACATCATTCAGTCTGCTGGTACAGGCACTGATCCTATCCATCCTGGACTATTGCAACATCATCTACCTGGGTATCCCACAAAAAAAAAACAAAAAAAACTGAGGCTAATTCAAAACACCGCCGTTCGCCTAATTTTCGGACTAAGAAAAAGTGACCACATCAGCCCCTACTATAAAAAGCTACATTGGCTACCAATAGAAGCTCAAATATTATTCAAATTTGCTTGCACCTGTTTCAGGCAAGCCTGGGGACTAGCACCCTCCTACCTACAATCTCACTTCATCCTATACAATCCCACCCGTACAACCAGAAACAAAAACATCTTTGCATACCCAAAGATTACAGGCTGCAGATACAAATCATACCTGGACAGAACCTTTAAGTTCCAAGCGAACAGACAGCAAGTTTGGCTGAAAAACTACATAAACGAACCCAATCTGACATACAGTGCATTCCGAAAAGCGATCAAAACCGCCCTCTTCGCCAAATTCATTGACTAAAACTGTCCCCTCCCCCACTAGGACTTCCCTGCTGTAAACGCCTTTTCTCTCTCTCAAGAAGCTCCTTTCATGTATTCAGGTATTCTCTACCCATAGAACTCCACTTAATATGTTAGTACCAAAGCATTCAGGTACTCACTATCCATAGAACTCCAATTAATACATAAGTTTCCCTTTTAGATTATTGTTTAATATTTAGACTCATTGTATGGTATTGTACTTAGACTTACTGTATTGTATTGTATTGAGACTCATTGTTCGGTATTGTAAGTAGACTTATTGTATTGTATTAAGACCTTTTGTTATTCGCTGAATATCCAGCCTTCTTACAATGTAAACCGCCTAGAAGTCGCCTGACTATGGCGGTATAGAAAAATAAAGTTATTATTATTATTATTAAGTTTGTCCGCCAAGCCCCTTACCTTACCTTGTTTAAAAGCAGACTGAAAAACCACCTTAACCCTACTCCTCCGCCCTCCAACCCAGTCAGCTGATTAACCATTCCCTTTAAATGTATTCATGACATCTTGTTTGTCTGTCTTGACTGTTTAGATTGTAAGTTCTTTCAAACAGGGACTGTTTCTTCTTTGTGACTATACCGTGCTGTGTACATCCGGTAGCACTATAGACATAATTAATAGTAGTAGTAGTAACCCTACTCTTTGGTTGTTATGGGTCAGATTAACCAGGTTAGACGAATACTTCAGTGACAGCCCATGTAAAATAAGAAGTCATTTTGCCTGATATTCAGTCTGCAGTTGACAGCCAGCTGTCTCCTGCAGTTGGTGACAAAATTGGAAATTCAATGATGGAACTGTGTCTGGTTATTTTTGTCTAGCTGAGACGTGGTCGACTAAGCTGATAACAAGATACAAAGCAAAAACAAGGAAGCAAACCCTATGAGAAACTAACAGAATGTGAAAAAGTGGGAATGGAACTATACACATCAACCAGAGATAAAATAAGTGAACAAGTATTTATTGAAAAAGCCAATAAGACAGTCTTTATCAAATGTTGAATTCAATCAGGACCTTAGACCCCTCCCACTGCATCCCAAGATACATTGGGAGGGAGAAGACTCATCATTCTGAAGAGGCGTCACTATCAGTAGGAGGGAGTGGGCTCCCCTCCTGCCAGTGTTTCATTGGAAGGTACGAGGATGTCGGGTGGATGTGGGAAGAAGTCGGGGAGTGTCAAGAGATGTTGGTAGGAGGGGTGTAGGGCTCAGGACATGTGGAGGGGGGATCAGTGGGTCTGAGGGAAAGAGGAATCTCCCTGCCAGTTCAGCTGATCCTGGCAGGGGGAATCCCCATCAACTGAGCCAGCAGGACTCACCGAAACCAGCTCAGCTGATGGAGATTCCCCTGCTATGATCAGCTGATGTCAAGATTGTTGGGTACCACATGCTTGTTGCTTGGACGTCAGAAAAGCTGGCTTTTGTGTGTTTATAATGTGGACGTTTGTATATTTGAAAATGGCCAAAAAAGACAGACGTACTAAGGGCCATTAAAAAAAAAAAAGATACACGTCTGGCAGCTTTGAAAATGGACTATTTTACTACTGGGTTTGTGGATGTGTTTCCCAAAATATCCAACCTCAGACTTAGACATTCTTTTGCAAATCCCCTTCTGTATCTTCAGCCCCTTTGTATCTTCAGCTGTGAGAGCAGTGGGTTTGCAAGACGGGGGAATTAGAATTAGAATACATTTTTGGAGTCTTCCATGTAGCCTATTAGAGGAAGAACTACTCTTCTCATTATCTTTGCATTTGAACTGATCCATAATGCAGCTTCAAAATAGTATTTCAAATATATGTTGAGCTTTTTGGGATCACATATTCACGAGTTCTTTTCTGATATGTTTAGACTGATCCCAGCCAGAGACTTCTTGGTCTGGAGGTAATATCTTTATTAAAATATCTTTCTTTCTTTTTTTTTTGTACAGATGTTTTGTAACCTATAGAGAAATTAATTACCTTTCTCTAATCCTAAAGAGCGAGTGGAATCTTTACTGATGAGAGAATTATCAGCTGTGATTGGTTAAATCCCACGAGTATCCTTAACCAGCTGCCTCTGAAACTCTGCTTCTTCTTCTTTTTAATTTCCTTAGATTCCTCCTTGGTTTCCAAAATATGGTGGGTGAAAGTTTATTGCTATCTCATTGCATATATATATATATTTCCTGTAAGTTTTATTTTATTTCTGTTTTATTCAAAGTTGTTTCTTTGGATGTTAATTTAAAGTTGTTATAAATTAAAAAAACAAAAACAACGGGGAATAAAACCTCAATGAGTTGTTGCTTGCAAAAAAATCTGATGTTCCTCCATTTGATTGGTTTTGATTTGCTCCGATGCTTCCTCAGTTAATCTCAATTTTAACGGAGAAGGAATAAGAGGGTCGGGATCCTTTTACTAAGCTGTGGTAAAAATTGTCCTTAGTGCACCCTTAGGCAGGTCTTTCCCATGTGCTATGGCCATTTCTATTGCACAGTACATTGAGCCATCCTCACAAAAAATGTAATGAATAGTATAAGAACTCCCAAAGAGGAAACAGTCAAAGTTGCAATAGTGGTGTAGTGATCACAAAGACCAACAGTTTATGAATTTGTATAAATGGGATATCAGAATGACCCCCGGAGTCCACTAACTCCTTAGGTCAGGTACTTCCTCATAAATCCCTTTTTAAAAAAAAAAGTTTATAAATAATTTTTATAAATAGTTTTTAAATAAATTTTATAAATAGTATTTTAAATATAGGTTGAATAACTTAGCTTTTAGGTATGAAGCAGCCTCATAGTGTATTGATATCTGCAGCATTGACGCATGGAGAGATGCTTCAGCATTCAACTAACGCTCCCCTGGCCAATGCGTTTCGCCACACTTTATCAAGGCTGGGGGCACTACAGGAAATCAAAAACAAAACAAAATTAAAGTCCTGAGTTAGAAATCAAATAATGCAAAGATTAAATAGACTCATACCTGCATCAGTTTTCCTAGCTGTTTACTAAGCCGTCAGCATCCAAAGAAAGATGGCCGTGGCGTTCTTACACCCACTAAAATATCACGCACCCCTGACGTCACATCCGGAATTCAAAGAATCTGACAGACGGACAATTTCACTGCAAGAGGGGGAGCAAGAAAATCAAAACGATGATTAATTTTATAAATCTACCTGGGCTAGCCAGTCAGAAGTTTCATTGAGTCAGAAGTTTCATCCACCGAAGTTCTTTTAAATTTAAGTTTCTTTCAATGTTGCCACACTCCCACCCTACAGTAACAGTATCCACTACTCAGGACTTTAATTTTGTTTTGTTTTTGATTTCCTGTAGTGCCCCCAGCCTTGATAAAGTGTGACGAAATGCATTGGCCAGGGGAGCGTTAGTTGAATGCTGAAGCATTATAAAAATTATTTATAAACTTTTTTTAAAAAAAGGGATGTATGAGGAAGTACCTGACCTAAGGAGTTAGTGGACTCCGGGGGTCATTCTGATATCCCATTTTTACTACAGCCATAAAAATGCCTTTTTTTTCTATTTTGTGCTAATGTTGCCAATAATGCACGTCCATTTTTGAAAATAACCACAGCACTTACTACCACCTAGAGTGTGCAGCTGCATTAGCACATGCTAAGATGCCCATAGAATATAATGTATATATCAATCACAATAGGACCTGCATGTATCACAAATTTCCCTTATCTTGTGATACATGCAAGTCCTATTGTGATTGATATATACATTTGAGGGGACTTGAAAGACATATTTAAAATAGTGCCATAGGATTATAGGGCATAGAATATAATGGCTATCTTTAATGGTTAACACATGCTAATGTGGTTGTGTGAGCTAATGGGCTTATCGCCCTTTGATAAATTCCCCTCTAAATCAGCTATAGAATGGGGAGCTCCTTTCTTCACTCCAGCTGCTCTGGCTGCTGACACCAAACAGCTACTAAAATCAGAGAGAATCTACTTTCTGTTTCATGTGCATGGTGCCCATGGTTAGAGTTACTTGAGATAAGGAGCTCCATTTTCTGCAGTGGATTTAGTGATGTTGGGCAGATAGAAGGGGGCTGATGTGACCAGTCTGATGCTGGGGCTGAGTAAAGGAGGCTAGGGGCTAACAAGGTGGTAGATGGGAGCTGGAGCTTAGAGATGGGCTTGATGGTGTGAGAAGGAGGAAAAGGACAGATATTTGAGGGTGGGAAGAAACCTATGCATATACAGGGGAAGCAGAAGCTGGAGAGGCACAGAGATGGATGCTGGGATTAAGGTAGAAGAAAGATATGGTAACAAAATATTGGAGGAGGTGTGTAGATGCTGGGGAAGTGGAAAAGGAAATATGGAAGAAGAAATAGGGACAGTGGCTGTTGGGGAAAAAGGACAAGGAGTGTTTGAGAGATAAAAGAAGGTAACATAGGTGAGAGAGGGTGGACATAGGGGAGGTAAAAGGGGGCATGGGAACCTGTATAAGGGGGGTAAGTCAAAAGGGGACTGGTGGTGGTGAGAGATAAATAACAGGGAGGCGAACTAGACTACTAGCAAACAACGTCAAGAGAGGAATAGAGCAAGCTTTAAACTGAGAGGAAGGGGAAAGCCGACAGTCGACCAGGTGTTGATGATTCGGAAGACAGTATCCCGAAAAGTGCTGGGAAGACACCAACAACGTCAAGCAAGCAACGAAATACCGACGGAGCCAGACAAATCAGGAAAGGGATAGGAGGAATCTACTACATGGGGAAGACAATAAGGAACAAGAAGAAGGGGATGAACGTAAAGAAGAAACATACCACACACCACAGGGGAAGAAAAGAGAGACAATAAGCAAAAATCTGCAGAACAGGAAAGGGACGGAACAAATAATGAATCACAAGAGAAAATAACAAGAAAACAAAACTGTTAAGACTTAAACTGTATGTACGGTAATGCAAGAAGCCTGAGGAACAAAATGGGGGAAATAGAAACCAGGGCCAAAGATGAGAATCTAGACATCATAGCAATCACGGAAACATGGTGGAGTGAGGACAACAAATGGGACACAACACTACCAGGGTACAAGCTCTACCGAAGAGACAGGACACATCAGAAAGGAGGAGGAATAGCACTGTGCGTAAGGGATACCATTCAATCAACCGGAGTGGACATAGCAACATCAAATGGCCAACTGGAATCAATATGGGTTAAAATACCAGGAAGAAAGGGAACCGAGATAAAGATGGGACTGTACTACCGCCCACCCGGGCATACAGAAGCAATGGATGAAGAACTAAGAACATAAGAAGTTGCCTCCGCTGGGGCAGACCAGAGGTCCATCCTGCCCAGCGGTCCGCTCCCGCGACGGCCCATCAGGACCACTGCCTAAACAGTGGTCTCTGACTAATTTTATAGTTTACCTCTAATCCTGTCCCTATAACTTTACCTCTACTCCTATCTGTACCCTTCAATCCCTTTGTCCTCTAGGTATCTATCCAGACCTTCTTTGAAGCCCTGTAGCGCCGAGTTGAGGGGTGTCACACCCACGCTCTCTGAGAACACCTTGAGCCGTCGGGTAGTGACCTGAAGCTTGTTACTGGCGTGGTCCCTTTAGAATTAGGGTCACCTTTCAAGTTGGTAGTCCCTGGCAAATGCCCAACTAAGCTTATTCTCCAAGGGTTTTGAAAAAAATCACACTTTGTCAGAATGGCCTTGGTGAAAACATAAGCTTTTATTCGGCCACCGGCCGTGGAATTACTGTGCCACTCCAGGTTTTCCTGGTAGCATGAACATCATACAAAACAACAGAAAAAGTTCATTTCACTCATAGTCACCCAGTAATCAACTCTGGACTGGGTTGGTAAATCACATACAGTCATTAATATTCCATGAGGCTAGGAGGTGAAACAGTTAGCACCAATAACTTTCTCCTGTAGCTTTACAGGAGAGACATTCTTGTTCATGATTGAGAAATATGTTGTGCTGTCCTGCAGTGCATTCACTCTCTCTAGCTAGGTTGGACTTTCTCCCTAGTCCCGAGCAGGCTTTTCCCTGAGAGGGTTAATTTCCTTCTTCCTACGAGGCAGGCAGACTAATTGAATTAGTTAGTTGCTAAGGCACTATCTTAACAGCTGGGCACTTCCACAGAGTGTGGAAGTCAGGAAATTCTGGGCTTTAAAACTAGCCAGCATTACGTTTGGTTCAGCTGAGACCATAACCTGAAGAGGAGGTTACTGTATCCTTTATCAATTTCAGCAAAACAGTATGTGAAATTGCAGTACAGGATTATTTCCCCAGTAACTCTCACAGTCATTAGCTCAAAGAGCAAACAGCAAAATACAGCCTAAACAAGACCTCTGTTCACAGACCTTTTCCAGGATATTCAGCTCTCCATCTCCTCTGGCCAGCTTTCCTGTATAGCCCCACTTTCCTCCAACACCATGGGTTCTGGGGGAAGGAATTCAGTGGCCAAATTACCAGCCTGTTCCTCAATCATTTCCCAGTCAGTGCTGAGGAACTGCTCAGCCCCATCCTGCCCCTGCTCTACTGCCAAGCCTCGTTCTGCTCCTCCTCCTTCCTCCCTCTGCTCTCTAATGAGCCTGGCTTTAAGCTGAGGGGAAGAACCACTCCCCCTTGGCTTTGGATGGGGGAAGGGAATTCCTTCCTCAGCCCATGCCGTTTCTCTGAGGGGAAACTGCCTATGAGCTTTCTGCCTTACAGGCAATGGACAATAGCAAGGCAGCTTCTTCCTGCCTGGCTCTGGAACTGCTTCAGATAAGTCTAAGCCTTCCTGTTCTATTTCCATTTCATTGTCACTCACCAGGTAGTCAGCTAATTTACTGTCCTGGGCACTGACCTGGTCAGCCCTTCTGCACTGGGGTTTATATACTTTCCTTAATTTCCCTGTGGCAAACCTTGGGGAAGACGTCCGTTTGTCACAGGGGAGAATATAAAAACACAAACACCATAGTTATGGGAGATTTCAACTACCAGGGATAGACTGGAGCCATGGAGTTTCAAAATGTTCAAAGGAATCAGAGTTCCTAGAGGCTGTACGGGACTACTACTTGGAACAGCTTGTCACGGAACCAACGAGAGGGACAGCTATTCTGGATTTAATCCTCAACGGGCTGGGAGGACCTGCCCAAGAAGTGGAAGTAATGGGACCTTTAGGGAACAGTGACCACAACACGATCCAATTCAAAGTGGAACTAAGAATTCCAAAGGGTAGGAGAACCATTGTAACAACATTCAACTTCAGGAAAGGGAACTATGATGCCATGAGACAAATGGTAAAGAGAAAACTCAAGAACAGCTCCAGAAAGGAACAGACTGTGGACCAAGCCTGGATCTTATTCAAGGACACGGTGAACGAGGCGCAAAACTGATATATACCCAGATTTAGAAAAGGGTGCAGAAAGAATCAAGCCAAAGACCCAGCATGGTTAACCAAAGAAGTTAAGAAGGTGGTAGGAGATAAGAAAAAATCCTTCAGTGTGTAGAAAAAGGACAAAACCGAGGAAAATTGGAAGGAGCACAGGAAGCACCAAAAAAAATGTCACCGCGTGGTCAGAACAGCAAAGAGACAGTATGAAGAGAGACTTGCAAAGGAAGCACAGAACTTTAAACCCTTCTTTCGATATGTGAAAGGGAAACAGCCGGCGAGGGAGGAGGTGGGACCCCTGGACGAGGGGGACAGGAAAGGAGTAGTAAAGGAGGAAAAGGAAGTAGCGGACAGATTAAACACGTTTTTCTTGTTGGTCTTCACGAAGGAGGACACAACCAGTGTTCCGGAACCGGAAAAATTCTTCAAGGGGGACCAAGAGGAAAAATTATCGAGCATGGAGGTAAGCCTCGAAGACGTACTCAAACAGATAGATAAGCTAAAAATTGACAAATCTCCGGGCCCAGACGGAATCCACCCAAGAATACTAAAAGAACTTACAGATGAAATAGCGGAGTTACTGCAGCAGATTTGCAACCTATCCTTGAAAATAGGGGTAATACCGGAAGACTGGAGGATAGCGAATGTTACACCTATCTTCAAGAAGGGATCCAGAGGCGATCCGGGGTATTATACACCGGTCAGCTTAACCTCAGTTCCGGGGAAGATGGCCGAATCATTAATCAAGGACAGTATCAATGAGCATATAGAAAAATATAACCTGATGAGAACAAGCCAGCATGGTTTCTGTACTGGAAGATCTTGCCAAACGAACCTGCTACACTTCTTCGAGGGGATAAGCGAACATTTGGACAAAGGTGACCCCATAGACATAGTATACCTGGACTTCCAGAATGCCTTCGACAAGGTACCTCACGAGCGCCTACTAAGGAAACTGTGGAATCACGGAGTGGAAGGGGACATACACAGATGGATCAGAAACTAGCTGGCGAACAGGAAACAGAGGGTAGGAGTAAAGGGACACTATTCTGACTGGAAAGGGGTCACGAGTGGGGTCCCTCAAGGGTCACTGCTGGGACCACTGCTATTCAATATATTTATTAATGACCCGGAAACAGGGACAAAGTGTGAAGTTATAAAATTTGCAGATGACACAAAACTCTCCGGTCAGGTTAGATCTGTAGAGGAATGTAAAGAACTTCAAAGGGACCTGAAGAAACTGAGTGAGTGGGCAAATAAATGGCAGATGAGCTTCAATGTAGAGAAATGCAAAGTTATGCACGTAGGGAAAGGGAACCCGATGTACAACTATGCGATGGGAGGGATGGTACTGGGGGAAGGCAACCTAGAAAAGGACTTGGGGGTTTTGGTGGATAGAACAATGAAACCGGCGGCACAATGCACAGCGGCCTCAAAAAAGGCGAACAGAATGTTGGGCATTATCAAAAAAGGTATCACTACCAGAACCAAGGAAGTTATCCTCCCGCTGTATAGGGCGATGGTGCGACCGTATCTGGAGTACTGCGTTCAGTACTGGTCGCTGTACCTTAAGAAGGATATGGCAATACTCGAGAGGGTCCAGAGAAGAGCAACAAAAATGATAAAGGGCATGGAAAACCTTTCATATGCTGAGAGGCTCAAGAAGCTGGGGCTCTTTTCCCTGGAAAAGCGGAGACTTAGAGGGGATATGATAGAAACTTATAAGATCATTAAGGGTGTAGTGAAGGTGGAGAGGGACAGATTCTTCAGACTGGCGGGGGCATCAAAAACTAGAGGGCACTCAAAAAAAATTGATGGGAGATAGGTTCAGAACAAATGCTAGGAAGTTCTTCTTCACACAGAGGGTGGTGGACACCTGGAATGTGCTTCCAGAGGAGGTGGTAGAGCAGAGTACGACTTTGGGGTTCAAAAATGGATTGGACGAGTTCCTGAAGAAACAATTTGGAATTCTCTTCCTATATATATATATACAATCTGAACACAATTTACAGAAATTCAAAAATAGTTTAAAATGTTTCTTTTTTAAAAATGCCTACAATTGACTATTCGTTTCAAGTCAAGTTACTCTTGATTTTTTCCCGTCCCACTGTTCTTTCCTTTGCCGTATCTTTTCTTAATAAATATTGTAGTTCTCCCCCCCCCTTTTTCCTATTGTGTCCTTGTAGATTAGTAACAACAACAAAAAAAACAACAACCCGAAGTATGTTAAAATTGTTAGTCTCTGTGTACTTTTGTTAATGTTTTAATTATTATTGTACAACACTTAGTATTTTAGATAGGCGTTTAATCAAATAATCAAATAAACTTGAAACTTGAAACTTATAGAGGTACAGAGCTAAAAAAGTTTTAAGAACATGAAGCATATAAAAAGATGAAAGGATAAACAGATGTAACAGAATAGAAAATAGAAAATAAAAAGTAAAAAATAAAAGTGTAAAGACGGACCAATGCACATAATATATGAAGCCAATTTGGCACCAAATTTATCCTCCCTTTTGTTCTTTCCATTAATGTTTTTCTTTCTTACTTGATCAGCATTGTAACTTTTCCCTCACAACTCACGTTAGTTTTACCCTATACTGTCAATGTCACTTTGTACATCAGCACCAGATATTTATTTGTATATTTTTTTTATTATATTGTACATCGCTTAGTAAATTAAATAAGCAATTCATTAAATACGAATAAAAACTTGAAACTTGAAACTTGAGACCAATCAAAGTGCAAATCAGCAAATTTGAAATTCATATAAATAAAATGCAACATGCTATGCAAAAAAAAACACATACGTAAAAACCTACCATGGTAAATAAGGTAAACAACAAACTGCAATTTAAATGGATAAAGAGCTAAAATCAAAGATAAAAGCAAGGATAAAAATAAGAATAAGACATACATAAAACAGAAATATTTATAAAAGTATACATGAACAATTAAAAGTTTATGAATAATATCATCCCTTATTAAAAATTATCCTTTTGTAAAAAAATTTATCCTTGTTAAAAAAAATTTTTTAAACGTCATGTGAGAGGCAGTATGACCTGCACTACTAAGCTATGAAAACCAAAAGATGAAAAACGAATGACGTAGACCAATTATGAGAGTATATGAGGGGCATGGTGAGCTGTACAAAACAATATGATGTGGAGGAAATATATTAAGGCAACTAGGGGGAAGTTAAAAACATCATGCAGAGCACCAAACTACTGCATATTCAACTAGTTGACAAAGTTCTTAGAGCATGCAAAACCATGAAGTGCAGCATGTCACTGAAGATACACTTTCTACATTCACACTTGCACTTCTTCCCCACAAATCTTGGTGCAGTCAGTGTCGAACATGGTGAAAGGTTTCACCAGGACATTGCTACTATGGAAAAAAGATATCAGGGCAATTGGAATCCATCAATGCTGGCTGACTATTGTTGGACACTGCAACGAGATGCACCAGACATTGAGTACAAATGAAAATCAGCAGTAAAACACTTAGGGCTCCTTTTATCAAGGCGTTAGGTTTATGGCTTGCCACGGGGGTTAGCGCGTGATGAAATGTCCGACACGCTAACCCCCTTAGCGCACCTTGATAAAAGGAGCCCTTAGGGCTCCTTTTACTAAGCTGCGGTAGTGTTTTTAGCGCACGCTGAAGATTTGCGCACGCTAACTCCCGCGCTATACGGAAAAACTAACGCCAGCTCTATGGAGGCGTTAGTGTCTAATGCGCGTAGCTTTGTACCACGCACTAAGCGCACGCTAAAACCGCTAGCACAGCTTAGTAAAAGGAGCCCTTAGCCATGGCGAACTATCACAGCATATCAGAAACTTTGTGAATTAAAACATGTTATAGTCAAAGATACTATTGTATTTCCCAAAATTCCTACGTGATATAGTCAGTGGAAAATTATATTTGTGTTTTTTGTGAACAGTCTATCATAATCACCAGTTTGTTTTAAGGAAGCAAAATGTTAGGAAAAATTTGTTGTCTAGTGTAATATTACTTAGCATACATAACATAGCATTTGTATACCTTGCAGATCTATGTGGCTAAAAAAACCTGAACGTCTACAGCATAATGTAAAGATTAACAAACACTTTGCATATAAGTAAGTTTTTAAGTTTCCTAAAATTCATATAAGACATAGAAGTGAAAAATAACCGGTGAAGGTCAGTATTCCAAATAGCTGCTTGAAATTATAAGTCGATGATTATGATACCTTTTATAAAGACAGCCCCAAACCGATGGAAAGCCAACTAATGTTGATAAACATAAGAAACGTCTAGAACTAGGAAATTTAAAATATACAGTATTTTGCCCAACTCTGCAAACTAGGCTGTTGCCGTAGGGCAGCAGATTTGTTGGGGGAGGGGAGAGGGCAGCAGTTGCAGGGGCCATCATAGAGCAACTGCTATCAAAGCAAAATAAGAGGTCCTAAAAACCATACAAACTCCAGAAACCACTAGCTTGTAGTTTTACCCACAGGAAGAGTGGGCATTTTCACATAGCTCATTTACCCAAGTAATTGGCTTTTGGAAATTGCCTTCCTTATGTCTTTAAAAGAATGATATCCAATTATGTATTTTTACAGGATTGCTTTGAAAGACATGTCCTTATTATTATTGAGTTTAATTTAAGAATCACAGGAGAGGGGGCTTAGAGGCCTGAAAATAAACAGAGGGGAGAAGGTGTCTTATACTCTTGCATGGTCCTGCTTTTTTCCCATTTCTTCAGTGGGAGATAACAGGCTTAAAACTCTGGTAGTGATCTGGGCCAAAACATACTGGATAAGACTACTGTATGACTGAAGTATATTTATCGAATACCTTGTGATGCCTATTTTGAAAAAGTAGTGAATACTGAGTGATGGCTTGGCAAGCAGTTCAATAACAAGGTTCCAAATAGAGTCCCATAGATCTAATAAACAGAAGCAGTGGAACTTCTCTATCAACAATAGCATTAAGGTTGGGTTGGGGGGGGATGGAGGAGAAATTCCCAGAAGTCTGGAAATTTAAAGTTATAAAGTGATGATAACGTCAAACAACAGACTGTCGCTCTCACTACTCCCTTTCCATTCTCTATTGTGCCCTAGTTATATGACGTTAGCAATAAAACACGTACTAAACTATCTTTACTGGAGTGAATAGCAGATACTATACCTGAGACTAATTTTCAAGGGAAGAATAGAAAAGAATCCATGCTTTAGATCACTAGAACACTTATCAACGTTTGTGGATGGCAGCAAAACTGCACACTGAAGTACATTATCTGTAGAGAAGTTTCCTGTTGGGAAAACATCCTGCCGGAAGTGGTTAAAGAGATCTGGGTGCATGGGCTAGGACCTACATCTAGCGAGCATTAGGCAGCGGGTAAAACTGCTAATGTGACTTGCACCTGTAACAGACAATGATATCTTTAATTGAGGAAGTGACCAAACTGTCAACTGTTCCGACTGATGTGGAACAAATGCATGTGAAGTTTTCATAAACGTTGTCCTATGTAGCATGAACCCGGCTCTGATCAGTGGCGTTATGACCTTTGGTATTTCAAAGTCGGATGTAGAGGAGGGAAATGATAAGGAATCAAAGATGAGGCAAAGGAACCATGCATAAGATGAGACAAACACAGAACATCCCTGGATTTTGCTGTAACACAGTATGTGTATGGAAACTACAAACCACAAACAAAAGAGTTTGTGTTCAGAACAGTTTGATACACTCTCATTTACAGAACAGTATTATACATTACCATAATCACCTGCCTTTCCCACTTGAGCAAGAGGAACAGTCTGATTTTTAATTGTTACATAGTAAATGCCACGAGTTAACTTAATAGTATTCAGTAGCTAATTGCTTCATGATGTCAAAGTCAGCATTGGACAGAGAAGAGAACTGACAACATAGATCTTTTATGTTATAACAGGGGTTACGTCAGCAGTATTTTCTGTTGGATTATGCTGGTGTTCATCGGCTCCATATTTTGGTATCCTGAATCCATGATGCTGATGATTCAACTCAAATCTATTGTGGTCTGATGAGATCTGCAGTAGTGTTGTAAAGAATCAAGGCCATTATGGCAACTATTTGCAGCCTAGAAGAGAGAAAAGATTTAGGGGACCCTAATCTAAGTCTTCAGGCAGCATATTAAATCATCCTGCATTAATCTGTTTGTATGCATTAACCAGCAGGGCAGGATTAATTCATCGAGGGCCCCTAGGCACACAAGTCCACTGGGCCCCCTGCCCCACCCCACCCCAGGTTGTCCAAGCATCTTTTCCTCTTTCAGGGCCAGCATTAGGGGGCAGCAAACAAGGCAGGGGCCCCCGACTGTGTGGTGAGGTAAGCTTCCCTCTCTTTGACTCCTTCGCTGCCCTCTCTGCTGCTACTGCCGCAGCCTATAAGCAAATTGAATCCATGCCGCAGGGCTGCTCTAATACTGTGCACGGCCTCTTCCCTTTTCCTCCGAAACAGGAAGTTACTTCATGAGGGGGGAGTGAGGAGAATCCATTTATGGTATTGCACCTAGCACCACCTAAATTAGACTTAACCGGCATATTCACGGTATGGTGATGTCACATATGTGTCAGACGCCATGGTGCATTTAGTGCCTCTTGATTGAATTCACCATTTTTATTTAGTGGTTATGCTGAAGAAGACTTTCACAGAGTACATGCGGTAAGAGACATGTTATTACTTTTATCGGCGAAGTTGGATAGCTTGTGCAGTACAACACTTAGGTTCTCTTTCTACAGGCCTACATTTCAGCTGTTATTGCAGCTTTAGGGAGATGCATAGAGACGCTTAAACTCGCCCAAGGCCACTTCTGGGTGAAACCACGCCCAGCCTTAGGTGAGCTTTAAGTGTCCCTACACATTTCCCTAGACCCGCAACAAATGCCTACAGTGTAGGCATCCTGCCTCAGGGAGTTTAAAAAAACAAAAACGTGCATCCCAATTGGCTGCCAGATGGCGGTAGAACACCTACTGCTACCTACAATCAGGATGCCCATTTACAGAATCAGCTCATTATATATATGGTTCTATGTTTCATATTAACTAACCCCCCCTTTTATGAAGTCACATAAGCAATTTGTATTGCCAGCTGTGGCGATAAAAGTTCCGACACTCATACACTAATGTAGTTGCATAAAAGGGGAGGGGGATAAGATATTTTTTTTAAAAACATACTGTGGTTACTTTGAACAAGTGGGAGATAGTAGAGTAAATCTTGTGACTATGTCTAATCTAATGGTTTTTTTTTAGGAGGGGGGTTATGTGTGTTACTGCACAGTGCACACTCGCGGCAGGGTGATGTACGGTAATATGTACATCTTACTCAACTATTATTGTACCTTTGCTTATAATAACTGTTTTTTCTTTGCAATAACGCAAGTAAACCTTTATAAAATAAACTCTATAAGAGATTTGTTTGGGTTTATTTTTTTTTTATTCGGTATCACTGTCAAGAGAATTCTCATTTGTTTTATCAGTTACTTATTTGTATCTGCTTGAATTTAATACTGATATACTGGCTTTCAATCACCCAGTCATATTTTTATACACGTAATTACATATTTTTTTTAAATAAATTTTTATATGGACAAAATTAAAAAATGACTGTTCATTTTTATCTGATGATTGGTAATGTATTGGTATCTTTTTTAGGTTTACTCATTTTGTTGGTCCTTTGAATATCTTGTGCTACAAGCTTTTTGAAACAACTTTTTAATCCTGTGCAAGAATGTTTTTACCTCATATTAAGGTATTTTTTCCCTATAATTTTCTTCTTTTTTCTTTTTCTTCTTTGTTTTCTTTGAGCTCTCTGTCTATGCATGTATTATAGATGATTCATCTCTTTTAATATTCATTGTTCCTTTAGGCTATATTACAAGTTATATCTTTTTTTTTAACTTTATTGAATTTTAAATAATGGCAGTGCATTATGGAAATCATAATATGAAAAGCTTGCATAAAATGCACCTTAATACACAAAATATAATGAAACAACCATTTTCCCCCCCTATCATTCCACTATTAATATCTTAAATCCTATGTTTGGGGATCAGGAACGAATCAAGCGAGTTTCCCTTACTTTCTATGGGAAACTCGCTTTGATATACGAGCACTATTGTTTGCGAGCATGCTTCTGGAACGAGTTATGCTCGTAAACCAAGGTTCCACTGTAATTCTGCAATGCTGGGAATGCATATGAGGACAGTGTCATAAATAAGATATGAATTTGGTATTATCAGTATGGAGTTAATTGGTTTCAAGGGGAAAAAAGCATAAACAGTCCTGTAAAGAATTGGTATTGGTTTTAGGCATGATCTTTTATCTGATAAATATGTAACAAGTTATTTAACTTAAAGAAAGTTTGGTCTAAAGAGTTAAGGTATGTCCATAATAAAATATTCATACTTTTGTTGCTTCATAAACTTTTTTATATACGGTGGCTTGCCAGCCGTGGTAAAGGTTTATACCTCAGGCTGGCAAGATAAATGCTCTGACACTCATTGGCATTCTATGAGCATTGGAGCATTTACCTCGTCAGTAGAAACCTCTACCATGGCTTTGTAAAAGGGGCCATAATTTGTTCTTTATATATATAGATAGATTTGCATACCATTTCACTTATTTTTTTCATAGTCCAGTCATCATCCCTACTTGACGCCCTTGTTAACAATATATATATATATGTATATATATATATATATTTAATTTATTTTAAATTATTTATAACCTGCCTATCTAGGTGAGTGACAGAAAAACATACACAATATTAAAAACAAACAAAACACACATAAAATACAAAATATAGTTCACAATAAGAGTTGTTAATGAACTCAGTGGCAAGACTAATTACTGATGCGCCTAGAATGGTGCATATCTCACCAGTCCTGAAACAACTTCATTGCCTACCTATTAAACAGAGATTACAGAACAAAGCTATGACCCAGGTTCTATATAGATTGGCTCCAGCTTGATTTGGTACACTTTGGGAGATTTATAGACCTGGCAGGATGTTGTGATCTGAGGGAGTGATGACATTAAAGCTTATTTTGTTACATCGGTTTTTAGAATCCTAGTCCAATCCCTCGTACTAAGCCTGCTTGATTACTGTAACATCGCCTATTTGGCAATTTCCCCAAAAAATATGCGACGCCTACAACTGTTGCAGAATGCGGCAGTCAGACTAATCTTTGGACTAAAAAAATTTGACCACCTGACACCCTACTACCGGTAGCTACATTGGCTGCCGATGAAGGCACGCGTAAAGTTCAAATTTGCCTGTTTCTGCTTTAAAGCATTACACGGACTTGCCCCCAAATACATTACTGACCTTTTCTCCTTCTCAACCAACAGACACAAGAGAAGTTCACATTCCAACTTCGTTTCCCCCCAGTGAGAGGTTGCAAACTGAAAAAACACCATGAATTCCTTCTCTCACACCAAGCAGCATCATGGGGTAAAGACCTAGAACAATTACTTTCGCCCTCTACTTATGAGGTATTTAGGAAATGTCTAAAAACACACCTGTTCCTAAAACATCTTGACAACTGATCCACTTATCTCTTTCCTCTCAATAGCGACCTATTGTCCTTTTGATCACTTTTCTCCTCAACAATGAATTTCCTGTCTAATTACTTCTCTTTCTTCTTCCCCTCTCGAAGTCAGTCAATTTGTACCTTTGCTTAATCTTTTGTAAACCGCATAGAACTTCACGGTATTGCGGTATATAAGCTGTTATTATTATTATTATTATTAACAGTGATTAAGGAAAGAAGTGTACAATATATATTTTCAAAACCATGAATGTTTTGTATTGCTGGGGTACATCTATGGAATAATCTACCTAGACATCTAAGATTGTGTATGAACTGTGCTAACTTTAAGAAGTTACTAAAGACACAACTCTTTGTTGATGCCTACATGTTACGAGGCTAATTTCTTCTTCAGCTGCCTTGATACCCTGTCACCATATAAGATGGGATAAGAGAGAATGGTGGGGGGGGGGTTATGTTATGTTTTATAGTAAATTATATGTATGTTTGCTGCTGGAAACCGCTTAGATACTAAGCGGTCTATAAATGTTTTAAATAAATAAATACTGTTTATATTTTTGAATTTTACAAGTATACTTATATACTTACATTGTAGGATTGATTCTGTATTTAAAGATTTCTCTAAGCATTTGATATGTTTAAAAGTTTATAGTTTATAATTTACATTCTGCCTTTATACAAGGCGGATCACGACAAAAGTGTATTAGTATGTTAAAAGTTTGGTTGCAGTTCATACCAGCAATGTCTGTGATACATACTTTGAAATGATTTTGACATTATTGTCCATGTTCATTTTATTATTTATTGTTGATAGTCTCATTGCTTCAGATTAATTTAGATTGTTCATTATGTTCATCATATTTTTATTTTTTGATTATTGACTCTTTAATGTATTTTATGTATATCTTTGTAATTTTTTTTTTAATCTTTTTGGTTTTAATTTTAACATCTGTACATATTTTAATTCATTTTGTGCTTTCCATAAATCCTTGATGCAGGCCATATGGGCCAATTGTTTTGAATCTGACTTTTAATTTTGTCAGTTAACCAGAACCCATGGAGATTGATAGTTGCCGGATAAATGTAGTTTCTGGTTGCTTGAGAGTTACTATTAAAAATAGACCTAACTAATACTATACCCTATACTATGCCACACCATAAACTGTTTCTGACAAACTACCAGACATGTGGGCATACTCAGGTGCAGCGTGCCAAGTTTATACTGAAATTTCTGTCAGAAATTGATTTTATTTTCATTTTTATTTAAAGTATTATAGTATTTCTTTAATTTTATTTTTGCTGGTTGCTTGAATTCCAGTTAACAGAGAGTTTACTGTAATAGAGTTACAACATTTTTAGTCATCTCCACTCTTTCCTGTGTTTGTTCCCTCCACACTCCCTCAGTGGTCAATGACCCCTCCTCCTAACCTCCAAAGATGTGAATGAAACAGTACATACCAGCCTGTACAACTATTTCAGATGTTATGGGCAGTGCTATTAGAGCAGCAAGCAGGTCCCTGGAGTAGCCTAGTGGTTGGTGCAATAGACTGGAGAAGGGGACACAGACCCTTATCCAACTCTAACTACACTTCCCCCTCCATATTTGTGAATTCCGTATCTACGGATTCGCTTATTTGTGGTTTTAAATTAAAAAATACATTTTTATTTTTCAGGCTATTTTAAGCCCTGTAAGCCCCCCTTAAATGGTGGTCTAGCAGGTTTTCAGGGCAGGAGCGATCTTCCCACGCTCCTACCCCATGCAGATCGCCCACAGGAAATGGCTTGAGAGACTACGGGAGCTCAAGGCAGCCATTTCCTGTGAGCGATCTGCACGGGACAGGAGCGTGGTACTATCACTCCTGCCCCAAAAACCCGCTAGACCACCAGGTAAGGCTTAAGGGGGGGGGGTGGCTTTCAAGGCTTAAAATAGCTGGGGGAAGCGGGGGTTAGGGGCGCAACCGGCTTGAATATTATTTGCATTTTTTTAATATTCGCAGGCCGGCTCTACCCCTAACCCCCACGAATACGGAGGGGGAAGTGTAGTACACTTGTGGTGGAATATGGGAGTCCTCCAAAACCTACTGTATCTACATATAAATGAAACCTGCAGGCATAAGGGCTATTGTTTTGGTGTACAGTTGGGTACGGTAGGTTTTGAAGATCTCACCATACAAAATAAGGGGCTGAGATTTATATCTGGGACTTTTTATGTGAAGTTTGTTGCAGTACCTCCTAGGGTGCTTCATTGCTCTGCTGAGATGTCTGTGTGGCTCCTCCTACACCTCAATGGCTTGTTTAATGTGGTTCTCTTTTGGATTTTATTTTATTTTTTCAAATATGGTTCTTTAAGATTGACATACTATGCACAAACACATCTAAGACATGGCCATTTTTGAAAACAAAAGATAGACGTTTTCCTGTTTTGAAAGCGCAAAGTTCAGTATTGGATTTTTGAACTTTTCTGCAAAATGTCCAAACTCTGATTTAGATGTCTTATCGAAAATGCCTCTCTACATCTTTATCAAAAAGAAATGTGCTTTTTGTAGAGAAAGGATAATATTTTATGTATATCATGATTATGTTAGAAATATGTCAAATGTAAGAACTTTCTAGTATTTTTAAATGTTTTAGCATTTAATGTATTCTAGTTTACTTAGCAAATCACAAGAAAGAGATGACTGAGAAAATGAACATCAAATAAAGTAAAAATAAATCTTTTGGTATCTGAAGTGCTAATTGCCCTTTTTTCAGCTGCAAAATATTTTCATTAATAGATTTCTCCAATGTATTGAATCATGTGAAACTCTCCAGAGCTATTAATGTTATTCTGTGCCTGTGAAAAGCTTGTGTGTAAATTATGTGGACGACATGAAGGAATTGTGAAATGCAATGCTTGACACTGTTGCCAAATTGCTTAATAAAGCAGACATATTGTTTACAGTAAATACAGATTAAAAAAAACTTTTATAAACTATCCCCCACCCCCCAACTCTACCAGACCACGCAAGAGGTTTGTAGCACTGGCCGGCACGCTGAATGCTCTGTGCTGCTCCAATCGGAGCCAGGCCAGGGGGGTACATCAATGGAGTTTGGATGTTTGTGACACAAATTGGTTCATCACTCAATCTCTCTCATATGGTTATCTTAAACTGGTTCATGATCAGTATGTAATATGAATATGATTTTCTTGTGATTGACTGATCAAGAAAGTAATTAGATCCTGTTACTAAAAAGACAATTCTATAATCTGGGTGCTAGTATGTAGGCACCCATTAGCTATACAAAGAAAGCAGAAAAATACTGTGATAATCAAACATACTTCTACTTGTTATCAGAAACAAAACTGGTACATATGTGTATCACAAACACTAATACAATATCATGAAGAGATGATGAGACAACTATTAATTTCCACAGATTATCAGGAGTTAAATGGAGATCCCACTTTGGAATTACAGTCATTGATCCAGGAATAAACAACAGAAGCTAGTGAGCGGAGGTTATTGACTAAGAAGGAGGTGCAATTTTTAAATACACCCTACCCAAAGGTACCTGTTATTTATCTCCTTCCTAAAATCCATAAAACATTAAGACCCATTGTCTCGAGCCGTGGGTCTCTGCTGGAACAGTTATCCGTATTCTCAGACAGTTTATTAAGTCCATTAGTGAAAAGTAATTTTTCTTACATACAAGATTCTACTGATTTTTTGACTAAATTGAAGAGGGTCACAGATGTTCCCAGTATTTCGTACACGGTCACACTGGACATAAAGTCCCTTTATACTGTTATCCCGCAAGACAAAGCTTTACATGTAATTGAACAAGAGTTGGAAAAAGAAGCAGAAGAATGTAGAGTGCCAACTGAAGTGATTGTACGGTTGAGCGAAATGGCAATGAAAAATAATTTTTTTTATGTATGAGGATTGATTCTTTAAGCAAATTTCAGGAGTCGCCATGGAGGCCACAATGGCACCCTCTGTGGCTAACCTGTACATGAAAGCTTTTGAAGAGCGTTAGGTACTTAACAATGATTTCTCAGCCCACATCAAATTGTGGGTACGTTTCATCGACAACATATTTTTGTTATGGGCAGGTACAGAGGGACGATTGAATGATTTTTTTTCTTTGACTTAATGAAAGACACACAGCCATTCAATTTAGCATGGACAAGGATGCAACAACAATAGCCTTTTTGGATCTAAAAATTACTAAAACCGATGTCTTTTTTGAAACAAAGGTTTATCATAAACCAACAGACAAGAACACTTTTTTGTACTAAACGAGTTGCCATCTAGGAAGGCTTAAGGATAGTTTTCCTGTCTCTCATGTCTTATGATACAGGAGGAACTGCTCCACCATTGAAGCATATAAAAGACAAGCGAAAGAATTACAGCGTAAACTGCAAGATCGGGGATATCTGGAGAAAGTGATAAAAGCAGTGTACCCCAGAGCTAGATATGTAAACAGAGACTTGTTATTTGAAAATAAATCAAGGACAGGGGAAGAGTGGTGTCCTACATGCATACTTACCTTTGGAGGGAGAATAGGGAAAGTTGCAGATTGTTAAGAAACATTGATCCATAGAACAATTACATCCTACCTTAACTGACAAAGATTTAAGGATAGCATACAGTTATCAGCAAAATTTAAGGTACTAAGGTAGAAAGATTGTGAAAAGAAGGAGGACACATGAAATGTGGTAGATGCAAGACATGTGAAACCACCTTGGAATTAAGTGGCAGTTTCCTTCACCCCCAAACAGGAATAAGACACATATGAAACATAAAACATCGTGTGATACATCTTTTGTAGTATATGTTGTAATTTGTCCCTGTTCAAATATATATATATATATATATATATATATATATATATATATATATATATATATATATATGGCAAACATCTAGACCCTTTCGCACAGTGATTGGAGAGCACTGCAGCAGCCTGTCCTGCAATAGAATTGAAGAACCATTAGTCCAGCACTACATATCAGCAGGTCATGCTACAGAATTTCAATGTTTTGTTTTAAATCATATGCCACCAATGATAAGAGGGGGAGATAGAAAACTCATCTTAATGTGAAAAGAGTAGGAATGGATATTTTGCATGTGCTCAGAATAACCCAAAGGACTTAATGCAAAAATTGAGTGGCACTTATTTTTTTGATCGAGCCAGTGACATGGAGGGGCATAATAAAAAAAAAAGTCTAAGTCCCCTTTTGGCCTAAGGCCCTATACGCTGAAAGTAGCAGCAGGGAAAATGTCCATTCTCAAAAAAAATGTCCAAAATGAGTGTTTTTTGAGAATGGCCTACCTCAACGTTCAGCAGTTTAAATGCCCAGACCACCACTATGTCTAACCTTAGAACACATTATCAACCAAAAAATAGCCTAAGTCCCAAATACCCAAAACAAGACCTATTAGGCCAGGGGTGTCAAAGTCCCTCCTCAAGGGCTGCAATCCAGTCGGGTTTTCAGGATTTCCCCAATGAATATGCATGAGATCTATTTGCATGCACTGCTTTCATTGTATGCTAATAGATCTCATGCATATTCATTGGGGAAATCCTGAAAACCTGACTGGATTGCGGCCCTCGAGGAAGGACTTTGACACCCCTGTTTTAGGCGAAGGAGGGGATAGTCCTTCGCCTAAAAGCTGGATTCTGTAACTGGCGTCTGTCAAAAACAACACTGATTACAGAATCCACCCCCCCCACACAAAGATCGCTGCAGGAGAGATGGCTCATCTCCCCTCCTGCGATCGCGATTGCCCCCCCCAACTGACGCAACCCGCGGAAGGAGAGATGCCCAATCTCTCCTGCTGTGGTTTGTGGCAGTTCAGGGGGATGGACGATCGTGATCCACCTCACCCCTGAAACAATACCAGCAGGAGGGAGCCCAATCCCTCCTGCAGAGATACATCCACAACCCCCCCCCCCCGACACAATGCCGGCAGGAGGGAGCCGAACTGCTCCTGCCGAGATGCATCCGTGACCCCCCCACCCCTCCTAAAATACGGGCAGGAGGGATCCCAGGCCCTCCTTCCCATGGCGGCCCCTATTCGGAACTTATATCTTTTTTGACTTGGTTTAAGTCAAAACGTATAAGTTCTGATTGGGCAACCTGCTCAAGTTTTTGGTTATACTTGCTGTACGACTAAGTCTAGGTCGGCCCACCTCCTGCCCTTTCCCCTCCTCTAAAAATGCCTTTTTTCGCTCTAGGCGTTTAGAGGAGGGGAAAGACCTTAGCTGGTTTTAGATACTTCTAAAACCAGCTTTGATTATCGGTACTGGATGATCTGGCTTTTTGATCTAGGCCACTTTTTAGATGTTTTTAAAAATTTATTATGAGCCCCCATACAGTTTTTATGACCATGTATGAAGTAAAATGAAACTATTTTTCTTATTACCATTAAATGCCGACAATCCTAGACTGATTGGAATTTTGAAATCTATCAACTTTATTGTTTGTTTTGTTCAATGCGAGCTTTAGCTGACAGCATGAAATCAACTGTCAGTGCGTTATCAGTTGTGACCTTTATCTCTTACATCAGATGCCAATAAATGAGAGCAGTTCCTAGCAGCGGCCATATTTGCCTACATAAGAAGTAACGCCGAGTAAGTCAGACACAGAGGGATGCATGGTATTTCATTATTCCTGCCCTGACACTGCTGTATTTGTTGTTTCTTGCAGGAGTCCATTGCCTTGACGCAGCTATACAGCGAAACGCCTTCTAGCTCACGTTGGCACATTCACCTTACTATCAAAGCAATCATCTGTGATACAGTTAATTACACATATAAACCCTATTTTACTTATGAACCACTGGTTCTTATTTCATCAAGTGCAATATCTATTTTTCACAGTTACTTGAATGTTGAATGGATAAAGTATTAAATAGTTTCTAACATTTTACTTATTTAAGTATACTATAAGATGAACAAAGTTTTACTTTTATATTGAAAAAACAAAGCTTCCTCCAAAGCCATAACACACAAAGTGGGCTTTACATGTTGAGAGTGGAAAAAAAGTAATACACTGTTTTGTAAAACAGAACTTACACAGCTAAATAAGAATACATTGCCCTTCAAGCATTAGAAATCATGGCCTCTAGTCTGCAAAATTTAGCAATGCACAAACAAATATTATGAAAACTGAGTCCATTACTCTCCCCAAATATCTTTTTTGGGGGGCAACACAGGAAAAACAAACCAGACACTGACTGCATGTCTCAAAATACTCAGCTATTTGTGCAGCTCAGAAATTTTGCAGAGTTGAGGCCTTTATTCTTAAGATATAAGATTAAACTAAGTTAAAAACTTCCTATACAAACAGTACTGAAATAGTGATCCAACATTGTTGTTACACAATGGATCATGCTTTCAGAATAAGACAACCAACGCCACATTAAAATAGGGTAAGAACTTTAAATTGTAACCAATGGGTAACCAATAGAATCTCTTAAATAAAGGACCTGCTAACTCTTCATTTGGCACAGCAAATTAGTCATGCTGCAGTGTTTCTTTACTTATATAGTGTCTGGGCGCGCCTTTGTCCCGGCGCGCTTTTGACCTGACACCATAGAATCACTCCTTACAGTCCTTATGCACTAATCTTCAGAAATATTTGTGTGCTTGTGCCTGTTTTTATGAAATGTAGCTATGGGATGCAAATGAATTCCTAGTACATCTGCTTCCCACAACTAAATTTAAATGAAATTTTGTGCATGTTAACATGGCTTAGGATGAAAGAAAGCTTGCTGACTTGCTTTAGAGGCCCCCTGACCCCTTCCCCTAGGCCTCCAGTCTTTTGTTAGTCTAGTGCCCCCAGCCCTGAGGTGGAGTATTATTAATAATAAATAATTTAAAAAAAAAAGAAACTATGGTGACATCAAAGGCCTGATGGGCTATCTTTGCAGTCCGGATTCAAAGAATGTATGTTGAAAAAACCCCTCCCAATGAAAGCCTTTCCCTTCTTGGCGTTTCTTATTTAATCAAAAATAATTCTGAGCTGCTGCTACTCAAAATGGTGCCTTTTTTTTCTACTGGGGCTTCTTGCAAAAATGGGCCCATGAAGACTTTTACTTGCTTGATTTTGTAAACCACCCAGTAGTATACATAGTTTGTGATCCAAGCCTTGGAAAATAAATAAGATTTTGTCATTAGTGAATCTCTTGGCATGAATTCATATTACAGTCACTCATTAATGACAAAATTTAAATAAATGTTCCTGTGAAATGACATCGCTCAAAAGTTTATTACTGCAGAGTGCAGTTTGGCAATCAGCATTTCCACAAAAAGACTGAAATAGTGTCATCTCATAATTCCAATGAAAGCATCCGTTTCCAAATGGCAATTGAGCAATATCCAAGATGCTTCAGGAGTTTACCAACTCTAGCATGTAAAAAATAACAAAGGAGAGTTAAGTGCCCAGCACTTGTTAAATGTCATACCAGCAGTTCCCCAGAGTTCTCAATAAATATATTTGATTATAAAAGTGCAAATCAAGAAATGATTACTCATAAAGGCATTTAAGAAATTCAGGGTTTCTTTTTACTGCATCAAAAAATCTTTAGACTCTTATAACTGATCCTGTGGAGGGGCATTTTCAATATGACATCTAAATCCAATTTTGGGTGTTTTGGGAAAAACATCCAAAAATCCAGTAAAGAAGGGGTTCAGCAGACTGACCTTTTCAATGCTTCTCTAGAGTGGGGAGTGGTACCTGAGGATTGGAGAAGGGCAGATGTAGTCCCTCCTCACAAAAGTGGAAGTAAGAAAGAAGTATGTCTTGACTTCTGTGGTAAGTAAATTAATAGAAACACTTTTAAAACAGAAAATACAGTAGAATCTCAGTTATCCGGCACCTGTGGGAATGGTGGATACCATATAACTGTTTTACTGGTTAACTGAGAGTGTCATAGAAACTGAGTCTCACACACTCTCAATTTCCCCTTCCCTCCCATCCCGTAGCAACAGTGCAGCAGCAATCCAGAGCCGCAAAGCCCTTTTCCCTCCCTCCCTCAAGTCCCGAAGTGGCAGAAGCAGGCAGCAGTCATAAGCAGCAAACCCCCTTGCTCTCTCCCTCTCTCTCTCTCTCTTCCTTACCCGAAGCGCAGCAGTCAGCAGTAGGCAGTGTCAAACAGGCTGCTTGCGGTCAGCCCCGGCAGGGCCATTCCTCTGAGGCAGTGATGCATCAGAGGAAAGGCCCTGCCGGGGCTGGCCACAAGCAGCCTGTTTTCAGGCTGCCTCCTGCTGCAAAATATGCTTCCGGTAAGGAAGAGAGAGAGAGAGAGAGGGAGTGAATTAGGGAGTTTGCGGCTCATGACCACCGCCTGCTTCTGTCACTTCGGGGCTTGAGAGAGGGAGAGAGGTAGGATTTGCAGCTCAGGACGCTGCTGCTTGTGCTTCGGAGACATTATTTTTCCCACTGGTGATTTTTTTTTTTTGCCGGTTGCTGGTAAGATTCCTAGTTAACTGAGAACTGAGTAACTGAGACTCTACTGTAGTGCAGTTTCTGGAATCCAGTGGATTACAGGACTTGAGGCAACATAGATTCACTAGAGGCAGGTCTTGTCAGACAAATATGATCAATTTCTTTGACTGGGTGACCAGAGAATTGGATAAAGGGAAAGCGCTAGATGTGATGTATTTAGATTTTAACAAAGCTTTTGACAGTGTTCCACACAGGTGTCTAATAAATAAACTGAGTGCCCTCGGTATGGGCCCCAAAGTGACGACTGGGTCAGAAAGGTTGAGTGGAAGGCAGCAGATGGTAGTGATCAGTGGAGATTGATCTGAGAAAAGGAATGTTACCAGAGGTGTGTCTCAAAGTTCGGTTCATGGGCCTATTCTTTTAAACATTTTTGTAAGCGATATTGCTGAAGGGCTGACTGGTAAGATATGCCTCTTTATGATATCAAAATCTGCAATAGAGTAGACACCCCTGATGATGTGGAAAATATGAGAAAAGACCTAGCAAAGCTTGAGGAATAATATGAAATTTGGCAGCTAAGATTTAATGCTAAGAAATGCAAGGTCATGTATTTGGGCTGCAGAAACCTGAGGAAATGGTAGAGTTTAGGGGGTGAAACAGAAACATGACAGCAGATAAAGACCAAATGGCCCATCTAGTCTGCCCATCCGCAGTAACCATTATCTCTTTCTCTGAGAGATCCCACATGAAGAACTTTTGTGCATGAAAGAGGAGCGGGACGTGTGTGATAGTATGTGATGATCTAAAGGTTGAAAAGGTGATGACAAAAGCTAGAAGGATGCATGGGTGCATAGGGAGAGGAATAACTAGTAGGAAAAAGGAGGTATTGGTGCCCCTGTATAAAACTCTGGTGAGACCTCATTTAGAATATTGTGTACAATTCTGGGCACTGCACTTTCAAAAGATATAAACAGGATAGAGTTGGTCCAGAGGAAGACAACCAAAATGGCTAATGGTCTGCTTCATAAGGCATATGGGAACAGACTTAAACATCTCAATATGTATACTTTGGAGGAAAGGCAGGAGAGGGGAGATATGATGGAGACATTTAAATACTTATGTGGCATAAATACAGGCGAGTCTCATTCAATTGAAAGGAACTCTAGAGTGAGAGGTGAAGGAATTAAATGAAGAGGTGATAGGCTCAGGAGTAATCTAAAGAAATACTTTTTTACCAAAAGGGTGGTAAGTGCATGGAGTGGTCTCCTAGTAGAGGTGGTGGAGACAAAGATTGTGTCTGAATTTAAGAAAGCTTGGGAGAGGCAGGTGGGATCTCTTAGGGTAAGGAGGGGATAGTGGATGCTGCGGCTGGGCAGACTGGCCTTTATCTGCCATCATGTTTCTATGTAAAATGACCATTTTAAAAACAGAAAAATGTCTTTTTTTTCATTTCCTAGATGTGTTTTCTTTAGTACGTTTATATTTTTGAACCATTTTTGGGAAAAAAAAAAAAAAAAGTCCAAAAGAAAAGTGCACAAAAATCAGCCACTGGGACTTAAAAGGGGCCAGCATTCTTAGCAGACTGGCCACACAGACATCCCAGCAGAACAGTGGGGCAATGAACTTCAATCCTTTTGCCCCAGAGCCCTTGTGACTATCTTAATATGGCTCTGCTACTGAGCAGAGACAATCCACTTTTTCTTGCAGCCCCTGCTTCTTATGCCAGGCCAGGATACCCCCCTCAACTTCTTGGGTTTTGGCAGGGGAGTATAGTAACATAGTAAATGATGGCAGATAAAGACCCGAGTGGTCCATCCAGTCTGCCCAAACATACATGCTCCATAAATTAATTTAGTTTAAATAGGTCCTTTTTTTTAGATATTTCTGGGCCAGAAACCCAGAGCCCTGCCCAGTACTGGAGTCTCCATCAAAGCTCACTCCAGCCCTTCTTATAGCCTGCCCAGTACTGGTCTTAGTTCCTTCAATGTAAACCCATTATTTTCTGATTAGAGATCCTCTGTGTTCATCCCACGCATGTTTGAACTCTGTCACCGTTTTCTTCGCCACCACCTCCCTCGGAAGAGAATTCCATGCATCAAACACCTTCTCTGTAAAGAAGAACTTCCTAACATTACTCTTGAATCTACCACCCCTCAACCTCAAATTATGCTCTCTGGTTTTACCATTTTCCTTTCTCTGGAATAGATTTTGTTCTACGTTAATACCTCTTCTTATCTTGATTTTAGAAAACTACTGAAGACCCAAATTTGTATCCTAACTCGTTGTTTCGTTTAATAATTCCATGCTTCCGTCATGCAATGTATCATCTTCATAAATTGTATTTTTATTGTATGCTCAGTTCTTATTTGTTGTAATCCGCTTAGAACCATTCTTTTAAATTATATTTTCTACTGTAGGATTAATTCTTATTTATTGTATTTTGTTTTGAATTGTTTTTTTCCTTTTAAATTGTACTTTCCACTGTATGACTTGTGCTTATTTGTTGTAAACTGCCTAAGTTTTTTGGTTAGGCGGTATATAAAAATAAAATTATTATTAATATTATCTCCCCTTAGGGCTTCCAGTCTCTCCTCATACGTCTTCTGGCACAAACCTCCTACCATTTTTGTCACCTTCCTCTGGACCGCTTCAAGTCTTCTTAT
Organism: Geotrypetes seraphini; assembly: GCF_902459505.1. NCBI lineage: Eukaryota > Metazoa > Chordata > Amphibia > Gymnophiona > Dermophiidae > Geotrypetes > Geotrypetes seraphini. The sequence goes on from NC_047084.1 coordinate 424,277,076, forward strand.
GTCCTTTGCCAGATATGGTCTCCAAAACTGAACACAATACTCCAAGTGGGGTGTCACCATCGACCTATACAGAGGCATCAATACCTTCTTTCTTCTACTGGTCACACCTCTCTCTATACAGCATAGCATCCTTCTGGCAACAGCCACCACCTTGTCACACTGTTTCTTCACCTTTAGATCTTCAGACACTATCACCCCAAGGTCCCTCTCACCTCCCAGCACATATGGCTCCTTCCAATTTCTAATCCCCAAATGCATTACTCTGCACTTTTTTGCTTTGAATTTTAGTTGCCAGATATTAGACCATTCTTCTAACTTTTGCAGATCCTTTTTCATGTTTTCCACTCCCTCCTCGGTGTCTTCTCTGTTACAAATCTTGGTATCGTCCGCAAAAAGGTAAACTTTTCCTTCTAACACTTCGGCAATGTCGATCACAAAGATATTGAACAGGATTGGCCCCAGCACTGATCCCTGAGGGACTCCACTACTCACCTTTCCCTCCTCTGAGTGAATTCCATTCCTCTGGCATCTGACTGTCAACCAGTTTCTAATCCAGTTCACCACTTTGGGTCCTAACTTCAGCCTGTCAAGTTTGTTCAAGAGCCTTCTATGAGGAACCGTGCCAAAAGCTTTGCTGAAATCTAAGTAAATTACGTCTAGCATATGCCCTTGATCCAATTCTCCAGTCACCCAATCACAGAATTTAATCAGATTTGTCTGGCACGATTTACCTTTTGTAAAATCATGTTGCCTTGGATCCTGTAACCCATTTGATTCTAGGAATTTCACTATCCTTTCTTTCAGCAACGCTTCCATTATTTTTCCAATAACTGAAGTGAGGCTTACTGGTCTGTAATTTCCCGCTTCATCTCTGCAACCACTTTTGTGAATAGGGACCACAACCGTTCTTCTCCAATCCCCAGGAACCACTCCCGTTTCCAAAGATTTGTTGAACAAATCTTTAATAGAACCCGCCAGAACCTCTCTGAGCTCCCTCAATATCCTGGGATGGTTCCCATCCAGTCCCATCGCTTTGTCCACCTTCAATTTTTCAAGTTGTTCATAAACACTTTCTTCCATGAACGACATGGTATCTACCCCATTCTCGTGTAACTATGTCATAGAATCTCAGTCCTTCTCCAGGATTTTCTTCAGTGAACACAGAACAGAAGTATTTGTTTAACATGTTTGCTTTTCCTCATCACTCTCCATATATCGATACATATCATCTTTTAGGGCTCCTTTTATCAAGCCGCACTTGTGGGGTTAACGTGCGTGACATTTCATCACGTGCTAACCCCTGCAATGGCCAAAAACTACTGCCTGCTCAAGAGAAGACGGTAGCAGCTAGCACGGCCGGCAGTTTAATGCGCGCTATTATGTGTGTTAAACCGCTAGTGCGGCTCGATAAAAGGAGCCCTTAGTCTCGCAATTCCAGTTTTCTTCTTTTTCCTTTCACTAATATATCTGAAAAGAATTTTGTCTTCCTATTTTACATTCCTAGTCATTTGCTTTTCCGCTTGTGCTTTCGCCAGACGTATCTCTCTCTTGGCTTCTTTCAGTTTCACCCGGTAGTCCTTTCTGTACTCCTTTTCTTGGGTATTTGTATATTTTACAAACAGGCCTCAAAAAACCAAAAAAGATATATCAACAAAAGTTATATAATACAAAAATAGTTGATAAGATTTAAAAAGTCTTGGATAAATCACCATTAGAAGGTACGTGACACTTCAGAAAAAAACACTCAAAAAAGTAAAGGAGAAAAATTAAATAAGAGGTTTCAGTACGGGCTTAATTATCCCTCTGAATGACCAAAAGCCCTGGACAGGTATTCATGAATGACTAGCACTTACCAATGTCTAAATGAATCCTGCCCCGTACATCTTATAACCTTTAATAAATAAATATAAAGTGCAAACGTGCCTTCAATGTGGGAACCAAGAAAAATGCAGGAATAATTAAAAAAAAAACAAAAAAACCCAAAACTCAATAAAAAAGAAGAAAAAAAAAACACCTAAGCATCACTTTATATTTATTTATTAAAGGTTATATGATATACGGGGCAGGATTCATTTAGACGTTGGTCTAAGTGCTAGTCACTCATGAATACCTGCCCGGGGCTTTTGGTCATTCGGAGGGATAATTAAGCCTGTACTGAAACCTCTTATTTAATTTTTCTCCTTTACTTTTTGGAGTGTTTTTTTCTGAAGTGCCATGTACCTTCCAATGGTGATTTGTCCAAGACTTTTTTAATCTTATCAACTATTTTTGTATTATATTTTACAAACGCCAGCTCTTATGCCTTTATTTTCTCTGCAACAAATTTAGAGAACCATTTTAATTTCCTTTTTTTAAAAAAAATTTATCATTTTATTCATATTTCAATAAGATACATATTGAACAAAAACAAGAGTCTTACACTTGTAAAAAGAAGTTATAAACAAATAAATCAACAATTTCTTTCATTATATCAGTACTCTTGTATAGTCTTCTTTGTGGAGAGAGACAATTTCACAATCAGAAGGAATGATACTATAAGCAAACAGCTTTTAAGAAAAGTAGTGACACATCCCCATTTATAATATGGACTAGCATACTAAGGCTCACTCTTGGCAATCTGCGATATTACCCCTTTCCCCTCTAGAAAGAATTGTAATTGGGAGGGCTCATAAAACACATAAGAATTCTAATCCAAGTAGATCGTACATTTCACAGGGATATCGTAATTGAAATTTTGCTCCCAATGCTTTCACGCTATCTTTCATTTCCAGGAATCTTCCCTTTTTCTCTTGTTTGTATGTATTTTCCTCATATAAAGGTCAGTAGCCATTTTTATTGCTCCTTTCAGCTTAGACCACTGTTTTTCTACTTCCCTAATGTCAGGGGTGTCAAAGTCCCTCCTCGAGGGCTGCAATCCAGTCTGGTTTTCAGGATTTCCCCAATGAATATGCATAAGATCTATTAGCATACAATGAAAGCAGTGCATGCAAATAGATCTCCTGCATATTCATTGAGGAAATCCTGAAAAGCTGATTGGATTGCGGCCCTCGAGAAGGGACTTTGACACCCCTGGCCTTATGTTGTCCCATCCTAACAGCTCTTTCTTCAGGTACAACCCCACTGTTTCCAGGCAGTTATAAATTATCCAAATCCCCCCCCCCCCCATGTATAAACAACAGGAATCATATTCTCATAACATCAACAATATATACTGAAGTCAATTACAGTTCCTCCCACCTTAGCCAGCTCTACTAGCTTATATCACCGTAGGATTCCTCGGTTGTGAAAATGCAAATGACTTTCACACAGCTGCTTCATAAAAAAGAAGAAGTTTTGCTTTAAATCATCTTCCATAAAAAACAAAGAAAAGCTTATGCAGCAGTTTCTCCTTGGAGTTTTTGATCATTCATATAGTTATATATCTGTGAAAATGCAGGATGCAATAACCAAGCATGACCAGAGATTTCTAGCATTGATTTTTCTTTTATAAATATCTTAGGGCTTCTTTTAACTGGTTTAACTGGTTTAAAACCTGATTCCTTTCTAGGGCTGGGATAATGAAGGAATAAGTATTCTTTTGAGTTCACATTGGAATTTCTAGAGGATAGATTAATCAAATTATGCATATAACCAGCAGCATGTCCCTGCAAAATAAGAAAGAGTAAGGAACATATTTTAAAGATTGTTTATAACACGACCAGTCGGTGTAACTTTGAAAGCAGGGGTGAAACCTTTTCAAGTTTAGAAGCCCTGCATATCAGCTGTGTTGCAGTGTCTGAAATCTTCTCAATACTGACCCTTTGCACCCTACATAGACAAGATAAGAACATAAGAATTGCCATACTGGGTCAGACCAATGGTTCATTTAGCCCAGTATCCTGTTTCCACAGTGGCCAATCCAGGTCACCCAAGTACCTGGCAAAAGTTTTACCCTGGAAGTTTTCTGCAATCTCAACCCCAACTAGTAGCAATATTCCATGCTACCAATCCCAGGGCAAGCAGTGGCTTTTCCATGTCTGTCTCAATAGCAGACTATGGACTTCTCAAAGTTGTTAAATCACAAGAGGATTGTGAAAAATTGCAAGAGAACCTTGAGAGCCTGGAAGACTGGGCGTCAAAATGGCAGATGACGTTTAATGTGAGCAAGTGCAAAGTGATACATGTTCGAAAGAGGAACCCAAACTATAGCTATGTGATGCTGGGTTTTATGTTAGGAGTCACTGCCCAGGAAAAGGATCTTGGTGTCATTGTTGAGAATACGTTGAAACCCTCAGCTCAATGTGTGATGGCAGCTAAGAAAGCATATAGAATGTTAGGAATTATCAGGAAAGGAATGGAAAACAAAGATGAAAATGCTATAATTCCCTTATATCGCTCTATGATACAGCCGCAACTTGAATACTGTGTGCAGTTATGATTGCCCTGTCTCAAAAAAGAGCGGAATTAGAAAAGGTACAGAAAAAGGTGACAAATATGCTAAAAGATTTGGGACAACTTCCCTATGAGGAGAGGCTAAAGCGGCCAGGGCTCTTCAGCTTGGAGAAGAGACGGTTCAGGGGTGATATGATAGAGGTCTATAAAATACTGAGTGGAGAGGAAAGAGTATATGTGAATTGTTTGTTCACTCTTTCCAAAAATACTAGGACTAGAGGCCATGGGATGAAGCTACTAACTAATATATATAAAACAAACCGTTGAAAATATTTCTTCACACAAAGTGTAATTAAACTCTGGAATTCGTTGCCGGAGAATGTGGTGAAATTAGCTAGCTTAGTGGGATTTTTAAAAGACTTGGATAATTTCCTAAAAGAGAAGTCCATAGGCCATTATTGAGATGGCTGGGGAAAATCCACTGCTTTTTCCAAAGGATAAGCAGCATAAAATCTGCTTTACTACTTGGGTCTTTCTAAGTACTTAGGAACTGATTTGGCCACTGTTGATGGCCCTTCGGTCTGTCCTTGTATGGTAATTCTTATATTCTTATGTTTTATTAGCTCATGGTATCTACAGCAGGTTCCATAGAAATAAAATGGGTCCTGTGACAGTTAAAGGCCCTCTTTTACAAAATTGATTACTGCAACAGGCCCGCAGCAATCACACTGAAGTCCATTGGAATTCATGACAACCGCTAGTATGGCTTTGTAAAAGGGGGTGGGGGGGGCAGGAAAATGTGCTAATCTTTAGGTAAGGACCCCTTTTGTTATTACTTTCTTACCACAAGTGAATCAATCCCATTGTGAGAAGACATGGATAATGCTGAGTATCTAAGTCTCTGGCTCTCTTTTTTTTCTAAATTTCTCCACTGCCTCTCCTTTCTGCTTTTTGACCATTTTCTCTTTCTACCTTTTCTCACTTCCTGCTCAGCCTGACTGTCTCAGAGCTTCTAAGTTCCAGGAGGGAGATTTGAGGAGAGTCTCAGATTTCTAACAACCCTATTCTGATACATTATGAGGCCTGCAGCAATGATTTCAATGGATAGAATCAGGATCTCCTCGGGTTGATAGTTCAAAACCAAAAATGTCCCCCCCCCAAAAAAAAAAAAAAAAAAAGATTCCCCTCCTGGAATGGGTAACTTTACGGTGCTGATGTCCCTTTTGAGTGCTACCCTGAAAAGATGGAGATCAAATGAAGCATGTTCAGAACAGGGGAAGACAAAAGATAAGGTCACAGTCATTTTCAGAGTGTGTTACTGAGAGCCGAGACTGGAAGTGCTTCAATACAATCCACTCAGGATTTGCAGATTAGATTTTAATGACGTTACTTCTTCTGCTTAAATTTATTGACTGCAGAAATCCAATCCCTCTTTCCAATGAAAGGAGTTTGAATTAAAATTAAATGTGTCTATCTCTAATAATGACTACTTTCTGCTAATCAACATGAGAGCAACATGAGAGCTCATGAGAGCAACATGAGAGCAACATGAGAGCTAATCAACATGAGAGCCTTCTGAACATTTTTGTTAACGTGAATACCACACCCGTTCTTAATCGTGTGATATTTGCAAGTAACCTTGTACTTTGGCTAACCGTTCTCTAACCCTGTATATCAATAGAATTCTTATTTAAGAATACAAAATTTATTCATTTTGATTATCACTATTGTAAAGAATGCCAAATGAATTGGTAATGACTTGGGCACTTGAAAGAAAGGGTTCTCATGTTTCAGCCTTTAGTAGGCAATTGGTAAACTTATTTATTGCTTAATCAGAAGCCATTCAACATCTTTTAAAAAAAAAATTATATTCCACGTATCCTACAATTCTATGTGGATTACAAATTGTTCAGGTACTCAAGCATTTTCCCCTAACTGTCCTGGTGGGCTCCCACTCTAACTAATGTACCTGGGGCAATGGGGATTAAATGACTTGCCATGGGTCACAAGGAGTAGTGTGGGATTTGAACCCACACCCTCAGGGTGCCAAGGCTACAGCTCTAACCACTTCACCACACACTCCCATCTTAGGGGATGGCAAGTTGGAGAAGGATGGTTCAGATGAAGAATTATCTCAGTATCTCCAGCAACTGTAAATCCTGTGGTTCCTCAAGACTCCAGACGATGAGATGAATTAGCGGAGAAGCATCAAACAAATATAAAAGCTAGAGAACGTGATTAACAAGAATTAATTTGTGAGTCTATATCTGCTAAAATAAATGCATGGAAAAGGCAGATTGACAAAAGCCTAGTCCTAGTAGTTTGCCGAACCACAAAATAATTATTTTATTTCTGCCGGTCCACGGATGTAAAAAGGTTGAAAAACACTGATTTAGAGAATTGCACCTTTGGGAAAGGTAGGCACTAGAAATGTAAGCCAGGGTTTTCGAGGCTTACATTTCTGACGCCTACCTTTGACGTGAATCGTGCCTTTGTAGATGCTTTATGTTGCTTAAAGCTACTTTTGATGTTAGCTGCGCCTACAGTGGTGTTAGGCACTGTAAAGTGGCTACATAGGTGTGATTCCAGCAGCATTTTTGGGGTGCCGGTAGGCACCTTGAAATTTGTTTTAAGAGGTGTTTTAAAAAGCGTTTTGCTCCTAACTTAGGCGCCTTAGTTAAGACACCATTTATAGAATATGGGCCTTTGTCCCTTGTGGGAGGTGGCATCCACTAAGCATTATCTCACAAAGGTGTTTATGAAAAGGATCTCCCATCAGTGATAAGACTCTCCTTAGGTATTTTTCTGTTCTGAAAATAAAGCATTAGGGGCAAAGCGTACTTGAGGGTTATGCAGCTAGAGGAAGCTGTTTATTCACCTAGCCCAGGGGTAGGCAATTCCGGTCCTCGAGAGCCGGAGCCAGGTCAGGTTTTCAGGATATCCACAATGAATATGTATGAGATGGATTTGCATGCACTGCCTCCTTGAGATGCAAATCTATCTCATGCATATTTATTGTGGATATCCTGAAAACCTGACCTGGCTCCAGTTCTTGAGGACCGGAATTGCCTACCCCTGACCTAGCCTTACAATCCCTTACTTGCTGCTGGTAGAGCTGAGACGTGCCCTCACACATCAGTACCACACAGATATGCTGCTCTTATCAGCAGGCGTTAAGGGTCTAATTAATATTAGATAGGCCTTCAACAAGGCAAACCTATTAGTAACAATTAGGAGCAGCTGCAGATCGTACAATATTTCTAAAACATGAAGGCATAGAAGACTCTGGTTGCTATCAATCCATCCTTTTGACCACTGTAGCTGGGATAGGCTTCTATAGACTCTTATCACTTATTCCCTTCATGCCTTCACATCAATGCATCCTTCCTCCTTCACAAACAAAGGTTACATAAGATGGTTCCAGTTTCACAAATGAGCTTTTATTCAGGATTATAATTACATAGTTTAGCACAACATATAATCATAGGTTCCTGCAACCTCAGAACAATATAACCATGGTGGTATTGTAGGCAAGCACTTCAAACTGAATAAATATATTCCCTCCCCAACAATCCTGGCCAGCTCCTGAGGACAACTGAAGAAGGATAGACGGTAACACTAGCACTGCACAATAATGCTGAGTGGAGAGTGAAGACCCAGGCTTCCTTTTCACCTCTGCCCAATAAGCTCAGGTGATGTGATAAAAGCTAATTCTTTGTCCTGAGAATACAATTATAGTTAAAACATTTCTGTTAAGAGTATATACTTTATTTGCTTATTTTCTTTCCAATTTCAGTCCATACGTATATCAGAACTTATGCTCTGACCTGTGCTTGAATCCCTTAAGATGTATTTTCTCTTCATAAGTGAATGGCAAAGGAAATTCTAAACTGCTGTACACCATCTTGCTGAATGAATAACTAATTAATTAATTAACTAACTAACTAAATACCAGTTCCTAAATGTAATGGGGTCAAGCAGCACTGAAAGAGGTAGGCCCAAAAGAGTAGCAGTGAAGGAAGTGATCAAAGACAAGAAAACTTCGTTTAAGGAATGGAAAAGGTCAAAAACAGAAGAAAACTGGTAAAAGCACAAACAACATCAAAGCAGGTGCCATAAGGCGGTAAGAGGGTCCAAAAGAGACTACGAGGAAAAATTAGCCAAGGAGGCAAAGAACTTCAAGCCGTTCTTTCGATATATTAAGGGCAAACGACTCGCAAAGGAAGCGGTGGGGCCGTTGAATGACCATGGAATTAAAGGAGGACAAAGCCATCACCGACAAACTGAACAAATTTTTGTGTCTATTTACCGAAAAGGATATACACAACATACCAGAAGCCGACAGGCTATACGCAAGAAACAAAGATGGGAAACTGACAGGGTTGATGGTCAGTCTAGAAGAGGTATGCAGGCAGATTGACAGGCTTAAAAATGATAAATCCCCAGGACCGGATGGCATCCATCCAAGGGTAATCAAGGAACTGAAAGGGGCTAAAGCTAAACTGCTCCAACTAATAGCCAATCTGTCAATCAAATCAAGAAGGATTCTGGAAGAATTGAAGGAGGCGAATGTTACGCCGATCTTCAAAAAAGGTTCGAGGGGAGATCCGGGAAACTATAGACCGGTGAGTCTCACCTTGGTACCGGGAAAGATGGTAGAGGCATTGATAAAGGACCGCATCATTGATCACCTTGACAGACACGATCTGATGAGGACCAGCCAGCACAGCTTCAGCAAAGGAAGATCTTGCTTGATGAACTTGCTGCACTTCTTCAAGGGAGTAAACAGATGGATAGACAAAGGTGACCCAGTCGACATTGTATTTTTGGATTTTCAGAAGCCGTTCAACAAGATTCCACATGAATGACTACTTCAGGAAATTGCGAGCTATGGAATCGAGGGTGAAATACTCACGTGGATTAAAATCTGCCTGGTGGATAGGAAACAGAAAGTGTGGGTAAATGGACAATACTCGAACTGGAAGAGCTCTACCAATGGGGTACCGCAGGGCTCAGTGCTTGGCCCCGTGCTCTTCAACATATTTATAAATGATCTGGAAATTGGTACGACGAGTGAGGTGATTAAATTTGCAGACAATACGAAGTTATTCAGAGTAGTCAAGACACAGGGGGATTGCGAAGGTCTGCAACGTGACATAACCACACTCGAGAAATTATCAGCAAAATAGCAAATGAGGTTCAACGTGGATAAGTGTAAGGTGATGCATGTCGGTAATGAATACAGGATGTCCGGGGCAGTACTTGGAGAGACCCCCCAGGAAAGAGACTTGGGAGTACTAGTCAAGTCAATGAAACCATCCGCGTAATGTGCAGCTGTGGCGAAAAAGGCAAACAAAATGCTAGGAATGATTAAGAAGGGGATCATGAACAGATCAGAGAAGGTTATCATGCCGCTGTACCGGGCCATGGTACGCCCTCACCTGGAGTACTGCATCAAGCACTGGTTGCCATACATGAAGAAGGACACAGTACTACTCGAAAGAGTTCAGAGAAGAGCGACTAAAATGGTTAAGGGACTGGAGGAGTTGTCGTACAGTGAGAGATTAGAGAAACTGGGCCTCTTCTCCCTTGAAAAGAGGAGACTGAGAGGGGACATGATCGAAACATTCAAGATACTGAAGGGAATAGACTTAGTAGATAAAGACAGGTCGTTCACCCTCTCCAAGGTAGGGAGAATGAGAGGGCACTCTCTAAAGTTAAAAGGGGATAGATTCCGTACAAAGGTAAGGAAGTTCTTCTTCACCCAGAGAGTGGTGGAAAACTGGAATGCTCTTCCGGAGTCTGTCCAGAAGCTTCTTCATTGCTTCCCTCATGCTCAGAGTCTTCTTTGAGTTCTGGCCCTCCCTGTGACCAGAATGTCTCCTATTCCTTTCCTCATGTCCATCATCCCACTCTGTGTTCCATTTGTTGAAGCGCTGGAAAAGTAAAATAGAACAATCAAAGCAGCAAAACGCTAAAAGCTAACATTATCTAAACTATTTATGAATTATTTAAACATATTTATTTGATGAAACAACATAAGTGCAGATAAATACTGAAATATGTTTGCCAAATTGGGACAAATGAAGAATTTAAAACCTCACTGAGTTACTCTGCTCAAGGGTTTAATCTGACATCCCATAGGCACTAATTTAAGGAATTTGTAATGATACTGCAATAATACTGAGAAAATTGGAGTGGATTGTACTGGTCTAATACAATATTAAGTGAATCAGGAGGATGGCTCAGTTGCAAGTGAATAAGGGCCTACATTTCAGGCATCTGTCAGGGAGTGTAGGCATGATTCTACATAGGACGCCGGTGCGTGATTGGCATGCGAAGAAGCGGCCGCTGATACCAGCGTCCTATACAAATTCAGGTCCTTAGTGTTCGCTAAATAACATGTAGCCCATTATATACCTATGGACTGCATGGTAACATAGTAACATAGTAACATAGTAGATGACGGCAGATAAAGACCCGAATGGTCCATCCAGTCTGCCCAACCTGATTCAATTTAAATATTTTATTTTTTATTTTTTTCTTCTTAGCTATTTCTGGGCAAGAATCCAAAGCTTTACCCTGTACTGTGCTTGGGTTCCAACTGCCGAAATCTCTGTTAAGACTTACTCCAGCCCATCTACACCCTCCCAGCCATTGAAGCCCTCCCCTGCCCATCCTCCACCAAACGGCCATACACAGACACAGACCATACAAGTCTGCCCAGTAACTGGCCTAGTTCAATATTTAATATTATTTTCTGATTCTAAATCCTCTGTGTTTATCCCACGCTTCTTTGAACTCAGTCACAGTTTTACTCTCCACCACCTCTCTCGGGAGCGCATTCCAGGCATCCACTACCCTCTCCGTAAAGTAGAATTTCCTAACATTGCCCCTGAATCTACCACCCCTCAACCTCAAATTATGTCCTCTGGTTTTACCATTTTCCTTTCTCTGGAAAAGATTTTGTTCTACGTTAATACCCTTCAAGTATTTGAACGTCTGAATCATATCTCCCCTGTCTCTCCTTTCCTCTAGGGTATACATATTCAGGGCTTCCAGTCTCTCCTCATACGTCTTCTGGCGCAAGCCTCCTATCATTTTTGTCGCCCTCCTCTGGACCGCCTCAAGTCTTCTTACGTCTTTCACTAGATACGGTCTCCAAAACCGAACACAATACTCCAAGTGGGGCCTCACCAATGACCTGTACAGGGGCATCAACACCTTCTTCCTTCTACTGACTACGCCTCTCTTTATACAGCCCAGCATCCTTCTGGCAGCAGCCACTGCCTTGTCACACTGTTTTTTCGCCTTTAGATCTTCGGACACTATCACCCCAAGGTCCCTCTCCCCGTCTGTGCATATCAGCTTCTCTCCTCCCAGCATATACGGTTCCTTCCTATTATTAGCGTGTGCTAATCATTAGCGCATGCTTAGTAAATAACCCATATTAGGGATCATGTGATTCCTTTATATTTGGTTACCTATGGAATATCAGATTAAATTTAAGATCATGATGTTAGCACATAGAGCCCTATTTGTATTACAACCTTTGTATCTTTTAAACTTAGTGTCTTAATCTATGTGCCTATGCAGTTATTAAGATTGTTGAATGATAATAGAGTAGCTATACCTCATATATCGAAGGCTCATCTTGCCTCAACTAGAAATTGTGCATTCTTTTATTTGGTTCTAATTGTATGGAATAATTTACCCATAGAATTGAGAGAGGAAGAATCTCTCCTAAATTTTAAAAGGCATTTAAAGGCCCATTATTTCAATTGACCTTTTTGCATTGATAGGATTTGAATTCAGTACTTCAATCTGCATCATTTCATTTCATATTTATTTCATTTTTTATTTTATTTTATATTTTCTTTCTTTTCTTTTTTTTTGAAGAATATATTAAATATTTTGTATGTTAGATGTACAATACTTATCCCCTCTTCTATTAAACTGCGCTAGCAATTTTTAGCACAGAGAGCCACGCTGAATGGCCCGCGCTGCTCCCAATGCTCATAGGAACTCTATGAATGTCAGGAGCAGTGCGGGCCATTCAGCGTGGCTCCCCACACTAGAAACTACTAACGCAGTTTAATAGGAGAGGCCCTTAGGGCTCCTTTTATTAAGCTGCGTTAGCGGAGTTAACACGCTGGATTCTTGATTGTGAAGCTATGTGTGAGGGGTAAAGAGAGTTGATCTAAGAAGTCTCCCAGCTGAAATACTGTACTCCCGGCCTGGGACCCCTTACTCCAATGCGCTAAACCTGAAAAGGACAGTGTTACCTTCCTGAAGATGGTCTCCTGAATGGAAAAAAAAAAGGCAATGAGGGATCCACCAAGGTGAGACTGCAAGTGTAGCCTCACCTGATATCATTGCTCAAATGTACAAGGGTTAGTTTCATGAAACCTAGCCAACCACTTTTCACTTTGTGAATTTTTGCAGAATTAGTCTGAGCCTATATAATGCCCTATGATTCTCATTTTACCTTTTTAAGTCTGCAGGAGAAAGCAAGGGATCCATTCTGGCAATGGCAAAGCCAACTGAAATATACCTTTTGTTAGAGAGGCCCACCAGTCTAGACTGGTGGATGTATAACTTTGGCTGAACCCCTGGCACCACAGGAAATAGTCAGGTAGTTGGGTGGGGGGAGGAGGAAGGAGAAGAGAGAGCTAGGAGATGAGGAAAAACTGAGGAGAGTATAGATTGGTGGAGGAGTTGTAGCTAGGGAGTAAAGAAGGAATGGGTGAGAAGAGTGATGTTAGTGGGCAAGGATGAGAGGTGGTGATTGACTGGAGTGAATAGGAGTTTTGGCAGGCTGAAAAGCATTTGGGAGGTGGCTAAGGAGTGGGACAGTTGTGTGAGTAAGAGGAGCTTGAAAAGTGATTTCCTCCCACCCGCTTCATTGTGGTTTAATGGCGGTCTGTGAGGTGGAGGTGGGTTTAAGCAGGGTGGTTGTAGCAGAGTTAAGTAGTGGTGCCAAATTTGGGGAGATTTTAGGTGCTTGTGGCTGGAATTGAAGTTCATGTAAAAGTGAAGTTGGGATGAGAAAAGGATCGCTCGTGGGTGTCACCACCATGAGTTGGAGGTATGACCCAACAATACTGTGGGCCATACAAAGGTGTGAACATAAGAATTAGTGCTGCCCGATTCAGGGAAAAAAATTTTGATTTGATTCAGCTTATTGAATCAATTTTTCGATTCGATTCGATTTTCCCGCCCAATTGGGTGTTTTTTCCAAACATCCTGGTGGGTTTATGTTATAGCCTCTTCACCCTCTTTGCCCTTGCCTACCCACACTGGTCCTGTGGTGTAAACAAACAAAAAATAATTTTCCTCTCTCTATTAAATCCTAGCTCAAGTTTGCGGTCCAACACCAGCTCTGTAAGGATACACATTTCAAGTCTGACATATTGTAATCATAAAACAGAAAATAAAATTATTTTTTCTACCTTTTGTTGTCTGGTCATTTTTCAAATCTTGTTGGTCCCATGTTGGTCTGGTTGTCTTCTGATCAGGCTCTCCTTCTGTCTTCTTTCTCCGTGCTAACCATACATCTTCCATCTCTGTCCTCCCCTTCTGTTTCCCTTTCCTCTCCCGGAGGTCTGGCATCTTTCCTTTTTTTCATTTCGATCCCCCCGCAGCAACGGACCCCACCATCCACAAATCCACCATCTCTCCTTTTCTCATTTACCCTTTCATCCAGCATCTCTCGGCTGTGTCCCTGTTCCTATGCTCCCTCCATGCCCAGCATCTTATCTCTCCCCATATCCAGCTTCTTCCTTCTCTCTTCCTTACCTCCTGTATCCCCTTCCCCAGGTACAGGTTTTCTCCTACTATCGCTCCTGCCATCCTGCACCTTGCCCACCTACTTTGGAGCAGTATCTGTCCCTCATGTACCCTTCCCCTTATGGTCTTGCATTTCTCTCTCCATCTCTCCATTAGCCCAGCACCTCTCCTCTGCTTTCCTCCCCCCTTTTTTGGTATCTCTCTTCCCTTCACTTCACCACAGGTCTGGCATCTCCCCTCCCCACTCTTACTCCTTCCTCCTCCTCCCTCTGCACAGGTCTGCCTCCCCACCGCCAAATGAACTCTTCCTCCTCCTCCCTCTGTACAGGCCTGCCTCCCTGCCCTGAAAGCTTGCTCCCCGCAACTAAGACCTGTTCCCCCCATGAAGGCCTTCTCCCCCCAGGAAGGAAACTTTCTCTCTTCCTCCCTACGCGAAGGCCTGCTCCCTCCACGAGGCTTGCTCCCCCCCCCCACCGCCACGAAGGCACATTTTCTCCTCCTTCCCGCCGTGAAGGCCTGATCCCGCTGTGAAGGCCTGCTCCCCCCTCGCCGCAAACGAACACCTGCTCCCCCCACCGCAAAGGCACATTTTCTCCTTCCACACCCCCCCCCCCACTGGGAATGAACGCTGCTCCCCCTGAAAGCCTGCACCTTCCACGCTCTTACCTCCTTAACGCTAATAGGGCAGCTTGCAGGCTCGCTGGTGTTATAGCAATCCCTACAGCTGCTCGTGGTCCTCAGCGGCACATTTTCTCTGCCGCGATCCTGCCCCTGATGTCAGAACAGGGGCAGAATCGCGGCAGAGAAAACGTGCCACTAAGGACCATGGGCAGCTGCAGGGATCGCTATAACACCAGCGAGCCTGCAAACGTCCCTATTAGCATTAAGGAGGTAAGAGCGGGGAAGCTGGGGGAGGCCTTTCTGACCGACCCTCCACCCTCAGGCAGGAGAAGCAGCAGATGGCCAGCAAGAGCCAGCACTGCAGCTCCTGCTTTAGGAAGGCATGGGGGATGGGTCAGCCATTGAATCGGGAGGCCGATTTTCAAATTGAATTGATTTGAATCAATTCACCTGATTCGAATTGTGAATTGGGCAGCACTAATAAGAATTGCTACTGTTGGGTCAGACCAGTGGTCCATCGTGCCCAGCAGTCCACTCCCGCGGTGGCCCCCAGGCCAAAAACCAACACCCTAACCGAGACCAGCCCTACCCGCGTACGTTCTAGTTCCACAGGAACTTGTCTAACTTTGTCTTGAATCCCTGGATGGTGTTTTCCCCTACGACAGCTTCCGGAAGAGCGTTCCAGTTTTCCAACACTCTCTGTGTGAAAAAGAACTTCCTTACATTTGTAAGGAATCTATCCCCTTTCAACTTTAGAGAACTGACAAGGGGTTGCCAAAAATATATGAGTTAGTTTTGTCACTGAATAGCTCACTAGGGGTTGAGATAGCCACACTGAGAATTGGGCAATGTTATTGAAATTAGTTCTGATTTGTTGAGTACTAGCATGTTAAAGGATTGTGGAAAATAAAGCTGCGGCCAAACTTTTATGCCACAATTAAAGTATGTTGGTCATCTTTGTAATACTAGAATGGGAGATGAAAGTCAAAGTGCTTCTTATAGACAAATTTTAATTAGAATTCCATATTTGAAATTTATCAGTTGGACAAAAGCTATTTAGGGCTTCTTTTACAAAGGTGCGTTAGGGCTTTAATGCATGGAATAGCTCACGCTAAAATGCCACGCGTGCTAGCCGCTACTGCCTCCTCTTGAGCAGGTGGTAGTTTTTCAGCTAGCGCGCTATAGCGCGCGCTAATCCAGTGCATGCACTATAAACGCTAGCACACCTTCGTAAAAGGAGCCCTTAATGGATTCTGCCTCTTCTCACTATGGCCAATTATGGAAAACTGTGACATCACATTGCTTGGTCAATAGAGTAACATGGGATAATGATAAGCTGTAGACACTGAAGGACAAGGGGAAATGGATCTTGAGACATGTTGAAAAAGTGCAGTTAACCAAAATCTCATGATTCAGAGTGAGATCGAGAGATCGTAGAGGTAGTACAGTATCTTTTATCATGTCTGAATTTCCCATTACTATTGTTTATGATCTCATATTGTTTATGATCTCATATTGTTTATGATCTTATAGAGAAAAATGTGTTAGTATTCTTTTCTTCAGTCACAGCTCTTCCTGATAAGGTAGTAACATAAGAAGATATGCACGTAAGAAGGTCATGCAACTATAGAATTCAGGAGACACACTTTACGTGCGTGGAGAATTTCCTTGTTTTCCTTTGGTTTTTCTTCCCCAAAGTAACAAGATTTTCTTTCACTGAACATCAAATTCAAATATTTTCAGTTCCTCTTCCTATTTGATCCTATTAGATGGGTGCCAAGCTGCTCTTGTTTGAATTAGAGCTGTGATTTTCCATCTCCCATATGCTGTGAATGTATAATTTTTTTGTCCTTACAGTCATGAAGCTTGTGACTGCAAAGAACCAGAGCCAAAGGGAAGTGACATAGCTCACTCCAAATGAATGAGACTCAATATGTCTGTCATATGTTAATTCAGATGCTCAGAGAACTCAGATTATCTGTACAGTGGGCTTCTCTCCTCCCCCTCTTGTTTTACATTGAAATTAGATAATATTTTTTGCCTTTCAAGTGTTGCTAAACTATAGAAACATAGAAGCATAGAATATGACGGCAGAAAAGGGCCACAGCCCATCTAGTCTGCCCACACTAATGACCCATCCCCTAACTACCTCCATGAAGAGATCCCACATGCCAATCCCATCTTTTCTTAAAATCTGGCACGCTGCTTGCCTCAATTACCTATTGTGAAAGATTATTCCAGCGATCAAGCAACCTTTCGGTGAAGAAATATTTTCTGGTGTTGCCATGAAATTTCCCACCCCTGATTTTCAACGGATGCCCTCTTGTTGCCATGGGTCCTTTAAGGAAAAAGAGATCCTCTTCCACCTCGATACGGCCTGTGACATATTTGAACATCTCGATCATGTCTCCCCTCTCTCTGTGTTCCTCGAGTGAGTACAGCTGCAACTTACCCAGTCATTCCTCATACGGGAGATCCTTGAGTCCTGAGACCATCCTGGTGGCCATTCGCTGAACTGACTCAACTCTCTGCACATCTTTTTGATAATGCGGCCTCCAGAATTGTACACAGTATTCCAGATGGGGGTCTCACCATGGATCTGTACAACGGCATTATGACCTCGGACTTACGGCTGACGAAACTTCTACGGATACAGCCCATGATTTGTCTAGCCCTGGATGAAGCTTTCTCCACTTGATTGGCAGTCTTCATGTCTTCGCTAATGATCACCCCCCAAGTCACGTTCTGCTACAGTCCTTGCTAGGATCTCACCATTTAGGGTGTAAGTTCTTAACTAGTGATTAAGAGTTCTGGTCTTACACAAAAAATGGTTCCGAGGAGGCTGGTAAGAAAACAAATGGGAAATACATTTACACAGTTCTGATAAACACATATATTTTTCATTGTTTCTCTTCTCTGTGTTGTCCTGCAGGAAACAATCTGTTTGGGTCTCCATATAGAACAAGATTTAGACTCTGTTACAAGTGATTAGCAGGTTTTATTTGGGCTAAGATGTGAAAAGTGATATTATTTTGTAATTTTGATCCAAAAAATAAGTTTGTCCTACCTAATACATCTCACTGGGGGCTCAGACATGTTAGAGTTCTCCTCACACGTGCTCTTTACAGTAAACCAGGTCAGTTCTCAGCATTGAAGAGCAATTTAGACCACTCAGACTGTTCTTGTTCGCATCCAAATTAAAGATGATTTTTTAAAAAAATATCTGCAAAATTGAAATCTTGTATTCATTTTCACCTTTATAACCAGTAGAGGGAGATCATGTTATTTGCTTTTAACTTCCAAACTAACTTCGTTGCTCGCCTTGCTCGCCATCACTACTTAATTAATTCAACATTTGAAATTAGATCACTGATTAAAATAACATGGCATTAGTATGACAAAATAGGTATTTAAGGGTAGAACATTTCCATTTCCATGAAATACCCTGTACATAACCACAGATCTCTAGTCCACTTGGATAATTCTTGGAAACCTTTCAAAATATACTTCATGGAGTTTGGTCCTATTGATTAAACTTCCTAGAATCTAAGTTTTATATCTGGGAAGTCATTCAACTTGTCTTATACTAAATGCAAACTAAGGAAAAGGCTTTGGATAATGTAAGCAGGCCTCAAATAACTGTTAGTCAGGCTTGTCGTGAACAAGTATTAGCAGATGTGAGGTGCTTCAGAGATGCCAAAGGATCTTATAAAAGAGGTCTCATGGAAACTTGGAACACATACAGTTTTTAATCTTGCCAACATTTGGGGGGGGGAGAGATAATTTTGTAACAGTGCCAGGGCACCTATATAAAATGTAAAAAGGTATCAATTTTGGAACTAATTCTATATATGATGTCAAAAATCCACACCACAAAAAATCCACTCTCGATACTATTCTATATACTGCATTTTGAGTTAGGTACGGATTATAGAATATGCGTAGCACCCATTCCCATGACTACAATTTAGATGTGGCCATTTACACTAACTGAAAGTTGGTATAAATGCCTGTGCCTACCATAGATGCAGATTGGGTATATTTTATAACAGTATGTATAACTTATAGGAATGCCCACGACCCGCTTATGGCCATCCCCTGGACATACCCCCTTTATAGATCAGTATGGTAGAATTTACACACACAGTTTTATAGAATATGCATAACAAGTTGTGTGCACACATTCTAATTAGTGCCAATTACTGAAGTGTCAGTTATAAGCTTGATTGACCTGTTAACTAGCCTTCAAGACCTTCCACAAGCTGACATTGAACTACATGACATCAAAACTACAAATTTACGTCCCAAGCACATCACTGAGATCTCAAACAGAGAGACAGCTCACACTATCACGTGGTTGTTCACTCAAAACTGAAACAGCCCGCAAACGCTCTTATTCACAGTTTATACCCAGATTCTGGCACATCATCCTCACATCCATTAGATCGCTAGACAATCTATGGAACTTCAGGAAGGCCGTGAAAATATTCCTCTTCACAAATCCAGCTCCTAAATCAACGCTACTCACGAGTTCCATAATGACCGACGCTACTCACGGGACCTAAACTGCCAACCACCAATCATGTACTCACTTACAACACTAAAACTTTAGTACAATTATGTTATGTTCTGTTAGTACAGAGAATGCTGTCCTAAATCTATACTATGCCATGAAATATCTTCTATGAATGCCGCAAATTCATCTAAGCTATGTCTGCCAAAAATGTCTTTCAATAATTTTGTCCTTGTATACTGTTAATGTACTTTTGTAACTCATTCTGGGCTCCTTTGGGAGGACGGGCTAAATAAATGAATAAATAAATAAATTTGTGTACGCAAATTGGCAAAGTACACAGATTCATGCACATAACTGTAGTTGCCATATATAGAATTCAGAGGTTTATGCCTACTTTGTAAAGACTAACATTTACACATCAAAAGCACCACTCCTTATAGTCTGGTAATTCATATGGTTCAATATTGTTCTGCAGAGATGAGAACTAATGCCCAAACAAATATTTAAATGGCATAGGTAGTCTCACGAGTCATCATTGACCCAATAATGTTTTGTCTTGTTCTTAAAAACTTTTCAAAAATCTTCATGAAAATTTTTTTTTTTTAAATCAGCTTATCTTTAATGATGCTCGTTTAAACATCTGGGAAGAATTCTATAAATGGCGCTCAAAAATAGATATTACTCACATGATATAACTCAAATGATCACCCAAGCAAAACATTTATATTCTTCTCACTTTGTATCTAAAAATTGTTCAGAACCTTGTCAGTAGAAAGACCCCTAAATGCGTCTTTCTTGGTCAATCACAGCACTCAGTCTCTATTAATTGGTATCTTGCACAAGCTCAATGTATAGGTAATATATCGTGCACTTAACTTGAGAAGATTCACAGAGAACCCTGCGGGGTCTTTCTTCCAAAAAGGTTCTTCAATGGAACTAATTTGTTCCAATTATCAGCCACATCGTAAGCAATTTTCCTATCTTTCTTGTGAGACTGCTTCCTAAACTAGATGGCTACAAAGCTGAGCAAAAATGATGGCGCTTTCACCATTCAATCTGTGAGAAAGTGCTCAAAAAAGGACATGCCAACTCTAGAGAAGCCATTGCACACACCGTTCACACCAGACCTTCGGGATGGAGAGGATGATTCCATTGCAGAACGCATTCGGCACCTCACGGAGTTGATGCAAAAATGACTTCTGAAATAAAACAAGACCTTAGCATGTCTACTCAACTCACCCAATTTAATGCTCAAATCGAGCTCTTAGAAGAATGAGCAACGGCACACGATGAGCTCCACGTGACTACCAGCGCAAACTCTGCAAAATCGATCTTCTTCAAACCGAATTAGAAGACATTAATAATAAAATATGGAGAAAAAATATTAGAATACTGGGTTTTCCTGAAACATCAGAAGGTACCAGCCCTGTGTGGTGATAAGCTACTCTGCTTACAAATAATAGACTCTTGCTTCTACCTTATCACAAATGGAAAAATCTATTCACGATATGGAATTAACCCTTTACATTCACTTTGATTCTGCTGTACAACAAACCCTTCAGAAATTAAAGTTTGACTATAATACCATGCTTTCTGATATATCACTGGCATTTTCATTTAATCAAAGTGCTCTATATTACTCTGATGCCATCTCCTGGCATCATACTTGAAGGATAGAAGAATTAAACATCGGATTGCCTCAATCAAATCATCTGCTGGTCAACTTCTCACCTCGACACCTCAAATTCTGCAAGCTTTCCAAACATTTTATCATTTTTTATATTCCTCTGAATGCAATGTTCCTTCATCTACAGTTAACAACTTCCTCTCTGATCTTAACATCCCTCAGATTAATGTGACTCAACTTTAAGACCTCCAAGCACCCATACAGTCTTCTGAAATCCTGGCTGCCATCAAGTCTCTGCCCCCGGTGAAATCTCCTGGTCCGGATAGACTTCCGGTGGAATTATACAAATCTTTCTCCTCTCTTCTGGTTCCCAAACTTCAACTTTATTACCATGCCATAACATTTAACCCTGTCTCATTGGGAAGATTTTCTGAGGCCACAGTTGTCGTCATTCCTAAACTTGGAAGGGACAATCAGTTGGTGCAAAACTATAGACCAATTTCTTTGCTTAACTTAGACTATAAGATCTACACTAAATTGTTGAGTTTGTTTGGAAAAAGTTATACAATCCCTTATATATAAAGATCAAGATGGTTTCTTGAGTAGTCATTATAGCAATGATAATAGTAGGTTGTTTTGCAATGTGATTTATTTGGCCCAATTGAGGGCCTTTTCTGTCTTATCAGTTTCTCTTGATGCGGAGAAGGCCTTCGATCGGGTTGAATGGCCATACCTGTTTACAGTCTTGGAGCGATATGGTTTCCCCCATGGTGTCATTCATATGATTTGTGTCCTTTATGACAATCCGTCTGTAAGAATCCTAGCCAATGGAGATCTTTCTGGGTAATTTATTCTCCAGAGAGGTACTAGACAGAGATGCCCCATTTTCTCCTCTATTATTTAATCTGGCGCTAGAGCCCCTTTTAATTGCCGTTAGACAGAATAAAGATATACAAGGTTTTCAATTTGGGGGAGAGGAATACAAATTGTCCACATATGCGGACAATGTTCTTCTTTACCTGACAGATCCAGAACCTTCATTGCGGACACTAATTGCTCTTGTTAACCAATTCTCTTCTTTTTCAGGCTACAAAATTAATTGGGACAAGATTGAACTCACTCATGTTGCTGAAAGATCTTTGCGCTCCTTTCTACATCCCTAATCTTTCTTTAAAATGGGTTACCACCTCCATTAAGAATTTAGGCATACATTTCAATAAGGACCTGATTACCTCGTCCAAAACCAACATGGACTTAATACTACTTAAAATCAAGCAGTCTATTTTACCTTAGTCTCCCCTACACCTCTCTTGGTGGGGGAGACTAGAATCGCGCAAGATGGTTTTAGTTCCCAAAATCTTATATCTTTTGAATATGTTTCTAATACTTTTTCTGACTTCATTGTATAGATTTTTATGGCATAACAAAGCCCCTAGAATATCCTTACTGAAACTAAAATGTCCCAAATTTTCAGGTGGAGTAGATTTTCCTGATCTACTTCTTTATCATGGATCTTTTATCTTACGCCAGGGCTTTGAATGGATTCTTCCTTCACACATCTCCACTCTACCCAGATGGCTCTCTCTTGAGAATCATTACATACACCTCACCCCTCTTTCTCACATTTTTGGGATGACTTTATCCAAAAATAGGAAAGCTAATCCCATCATAAAAAGCACTTACGATTCCCTTAAAATTTTGGATATTACATTGAAAACGCCTATTGCTAAATCCTTCAACATCCCCATTTGGAATAATCCTGCTATTTTGATAGACAAAAAACAAGTTTCTTGAACACTTTGGCAATCTCTTAATATTTGGGACATCTCCTTCTTTATTGACCCCATAACAAAAGATTGGATTCCCTTTTCTCAAGCTCAATCCAACCATAAGCTAGCCGATTCACAATTTTTTTCTTGGCTGCAATTGAGGTATTCTATTCGTAAGAGAGGGCCTTTATATTTAATCTTTCCTCACAGTTATTTGCTGGTGGTCATATTGCCTCAAAAATTTACAAACATTTTAAAAACTTCAAATTCCCTAACACTACCTCCCTTCGATCAGTGTGGACCACTGACAGCAATACTGAAATTTTGGACTCGGATTGCGATGCTGTGTGGCGCTATCTTTATAAATCCTCTAAATCGGCATCTATCATCCAATCTTTATACTTCCTATTACACAGGGCCTTGTGGACCCCTTTATGCTCACACAAAATACTCTGATTTTTCTAAGCTCTATTGGTCCTGTGGTCGACATGTTGGTGATAAAAAAACACCTTATTTTTTAATGCTCTTTGTTGCAAATACTGGGAGGAGATCTGGACCACTATCTCTGACATACTATCCATTGCTGGACCTATTTCTCTGAAAAGTATTATTTTAAAAGGGATCTACTTTGCTACTTGTTTATCAGAATCGTCTTGACATCTTCTGGACACTCTTTTAGGTACAGCTCTGAAAATTGTTTGTACTCATTGGAAAGATCTCTTGAAGGTTTCTTACTCGCACTGGTGGAATCTCTTATGTCTTACTATATATACTCGAATATAAACCGCGATTTTTGGGCCCAAAAATTGGCCCAAAAATGGGGGTCCCGGTTTATATTCGGGTCATCTCCCAGTGACCACCCGAAACCCTCCCGGACTTCCTGCAGGCCTGCCTTAGGCCGGGACAGCAGGGATCCCTCCCGCCTCCTGCCCTGGTCGACACTAACAATTACAACCCTCCCTCCTTCCCTCCCTCGCGTACCTGTTTGTTCCCTGGTGGTCCAGCGTGTATCCCCTGCTGAAATCCTCCAGAAGATTGTAAAGGTAAGTAGCCAGTAGCGCACCCGGGCCAGCATGCAGGAGCGAGCTTTTCGTGCTCCCAGCCAGCCCTGCATCGCTCCATGATAGGCTGTCGCAAGTTCTCACGGGATTCCCGGTTCTCGCAGCAGCCTATCATGGAGCGGTGCAGGGCCGGCTGGCAGCACGAAAAGCTCGCTGATGCATGCCAACCCGGGTGCGCCACTGGCTACTTATCTGTACAATCTTCTGGAGGATTTCAGCACGGGATACACGCTGGACCACAAGGGAACAAACAGGTATGTGAGGGAGGGAGGGTGGTAATTGGGTTCATAGTCAGTCGCACATGAGACACCAGCGCGCCGACAATGGAGGGCAGACAATTCAGTGCAAGACACCAGCGTGCCGCGGGAAAAGTTAGTTTTAAAGAGCTCCGAAGCGGGGTGTAAATGGGGAAACCTCCCCCCCCCCACTTTACTGCATAGTGTTTGTGCTGCTGTTGGGGGGGTTGGGGTTGGAATCCTCCATTATAGAGAAAATGGAACTTTTTCCAATTTTTTTCAGGAAAAGTTCAGTTTTCTCTATAATGGGGGGGTTGCACCCCCCACCCCCCCAACGGCAGCACAAACAGTATGCAGCAAAGTGGGGGGTGTCCCCCGTCGGAGCTCTTTAAAATTAAATTTTCCCGCGGCGCGCTTGTGTCTTGTGCCGAATTGTCTGCGCTCGATTGTCGGCACGCTGGTGTCTGGTGTGCAATTGTCCCGTCAATTGTTAGTGTTGGCTGGGGCAAGAGACGGGAGGGATCCCTCCTGTCCAGGCCTACCACTAAGTGGTTTAAGTTAAGGGGAATGGTTACCGGTAATCTGCTTTCTGGGTTAGAGGGCAGAGGGGAGTACGGGACAATCAAGCCATTGTGACATCACTGAGGTTGGCTCTTTTTAGGGGAAGAGGGTACAGAGAAGGAATATGGGACAGTGTTCAGAGCCTGGCAGGGAAGGGGGCTGAGTGCAAAACCTTGCAGGGGAGGGTGTGAAAGAGGGGACACTGGGTGCAGATCCTGGCAGGGCAGGGCACTTGAATATTAAGCCCCTGACATATTCAAGTCAACCATTTTTCCTCCTTTTTGGGGGGAAAAATGGGGATCTCAACTTATATTCAAATATATACGGTACTTAAAGACACAAATGTTATAACGCCAAGAGGAACTCTACGGGCACATCACCACTACTCTCCCTTGTTAAATGGTCTCTTCTTAAGGCATACTTGCAGTTGAAATCTGATTCCTGTACTAATGATGCTTGTTCTACTACTAAACTAAACCAACTAAACTAAACCTTAAGTTTATATATCGCATCATCTCCACGGATGTTGTGGAGCTCGGCACGGTTTATAAGAACTTAAAATATAGGAAGAGAAGGGGAAAAAAAAGGTTTATATGAACTTATATATAGAAGAGAAGAGAAGAGTAAGGGGGGATAGAATTACATTTTAGTGAAAAGCCAGGTTTTCAGTTGCTTGTGGAATAATTGGAGGGAGCCCAGGTTCCGCAGCGGGGTAGTAAGGTCATTCCAAAGACCTGTGATTCTGAAGAGAAGCTGTTATGATGTTGCTGTATGCATAAACCATGTGTATCTTTGCTTGTATTTTTCTTTTATATTTTCTTCTCTCTTTGCTTCTGTATGATATACAAAAATTTTCAATAAAGAAACTAAGACAAAAAAAAAAAGGTTCTGAGCACTTTTTAGATACAGAGTGAGAAGAATGTAAATGTTTTGGTTGGGTGATCTTTTCATGTGAGTAATCTCTATTACCAATTTGGACTCACCCTTATGCAATAAGTATTTATGCTTAGTTATTTAGCTGGGGCTCAAAAATAGGTGCCAGGAAATATCCATGCCAAGTACTCTGAGCTGAGCAGATTCCTGAGCCCATAGACATATGCCTGCTGAATCTTGGTACAAATCTTAGTGCATAAGTTAGGCATGCAACCCCTGTATTCTATAACACCACACTTAAACATTTGGAATGCCCCATCCTGTGATGCCCCTCCCATGTGCATGCCCCTCTTTGGGGTTCCACTCAAGACACTTAGGGCATGTAGTGTTACAGAATAGTGCATAGGCAGATCAGCAGTCAAATCCAAATTAATGCCAATTAAGTTCCAATTAGCAATAATTAATGCCAATAATTGTTATTATCATTTTGATTAGTTTACACGCGCATCTGGGCTCTGCATTCAAATTTTGGCGAAGGTCATATTTAGACCACATCATTAGATTCTGGCTGATATTCAGCGCTATTTTGCCACCAGGAATAGCTTCTGATTGGCCAAATAGCACATAGACAGCTATCCACAGATATTCAGTGGGAGATATCTGGCTATCTTCCACTGAATATCTGGATTAGCCTGGTGACCGACTTTATTGTGTGACGCAGCTGGTCACCGCCAATATTTAGTGGCTCAATGGCTAATTTCAGCAGCTAGATAGACCTGCCTAAAAAAGCAGGTCTATCTTTGTCTGCTCGGCCTTAGTCAGCCAGCTGATGAATATTGCCTGGGCTGGTTAAGTCTGTGGCAGCGAACTTTATCCCAGAAATTCAATGCCACTGGTAGATATGACCCTAGCATTGAATATCCGGGATTACGGCTGACCATGGGAGATATCCGGGCTGCCTCCCATGGTCTGAATATCAGGGCTATTGAATACATCATAAACAGGAGATATAATCAGACACAAATTCTCATTTTGCTACACGCTGTCTAAAGGATCAGTCTCCTGAAACATAAAAACATATTAAAATATTAAAAATATACTACCATGCATAGTCAAAAAAATATTTATACAACTAGCTGATCACCCGGCGTTGCCCGGATATAAATTCCCTTCAGGAACATTCACTTGAGGATTAACATCACACAAATTTTCAGTTTCGGCTTAACCACACCACACCACAGCGGCACTTCCTTATATACTGTTGACTGTGACATCATTCTGACTGTGTGACATCATTCCCCAAGCTTCACACCATTGGTCAAAGCAATATCTGTCTTTTTCGATGAGTCTTTACATGTCATCCCCTTCCCACCCCCACAGTATTTTTTTCCCAGATAGCAAATGATATGTATACCAAGTTTGGTTGAAATCTGTCCATGCGTTTCGGAGTTATGCTGGAACATACATACATACATCCGATTTTATATATATATAGCTGATGCCCCGGCGTTGCACGGGTATTTAATTATAGCAATAACACTGTAAATGGATTCAAATAAAGATACTTTATAGTGGTGAATGAAAGTATTTTTTTACAGCTTAATAAAAAGTACAATATTCAAATTATAAAGTGAAATATTTGACAAAATGAATACAATACAACTAACGCAAAACGTGATTATAAACAACAATTTTAGTTTCACCTCCTGGAGCAAGAACATATAAATTGTTGGGTGAACCCACCCCTGAGCAAGCAAAATAGAGTTGTGGGCCGTGAGACACCCAGAACATATCACCCCAGGTAGTGAGGGATCAGCATACCAAGTTTCGTTCAAATCGGTCAAGCCGTTTTTGAATTACTGTGAGAAAGGCAGCTTTTTCCATTTTTTCCATTGACATGAATGGGTGAAATCTGATTTTCTGTTTGTAGCTCTGCCCATGTGTGCAGGTGGGCTGCGAGACCCCCAGAACATATCACCCCAGGTAGTGAGGGATCTGCATACCAAGTTTCGTTCAAATCGGTCAAGCCGTTTTTGCGTGATCGCAGCACATCCACACACACATACATACACACATACATACCTCTGATTTTATATATATAGATTAGAATTCCCAAGCAAAATCACCTTTTTAAACAAATTGTTATCTTCATGTGGCTACTAGCATTAGCTCTCGTTATCTCTGAAAATCCGATATTGAAGCATATGATTTACCAGGTTAAAAGGAGTAGTTGTTTTGATATACAATTTTTCTCACATATCTTCTTCTGTATAAAGAATTTTCTGTGCCTTTAGTGATTTCTGATATTTTTATAGAGGCAACATATACGGGCAAAATAGATTGTTCCAAACGATCCTATTTTATTCCAATTAACAGACAACTATCACCTGACGAAACACTAACAGAAATTGGTGACTCACTAGCATTTGACTCACTAGCATTTGACCCACTTCAGTGTGCTTCTAGTTGATATTTGACTTCACTGACTAAACCTAGTTGGTGGTTGCTCTGGTTCTAATACTCATTTTGGCTGCTGTTCTATAAAAGTCTTGTGTCACATAGATTCCTATTTATATGAAAATCATAATAAACCATGCAAAATTATTGTGGTTCTCATTAAATTCAATGCAGGTTCTCACATACAGGTTAGGGGATCGGCTTTATTTAAAATATGGCGCTTGCATGAATGCACGCATTAATCCATATTGAAATTACCTTGAACTACATTAATTTAATGTGGCTAAGTGTGCCTTCATGGATAATTGACATTTTGGAGATATTCAGTCACCGCTCCTAAGCAACTATAGTTGGATGGAAGGTATTTGACTGTGCCCTGTGGAGATTCATTCTTGTGGACGATGGGGTAGGTAAATAAACTGCATGTATTAGTGCAAATGTTGCAGCACTTTTTACCCTCTGGGTTTGCGCCAGGACTTAAACCAAAACCACCTGGATAGTTTTGCTCTGATTATTGCCTCTGGAAAAGGGATTTTGATTTATTTATTTTCTCCCAATTTCACATTTTGCCTTATTTCATACACTCAAAACAATTTTGAAATAAACACCAGGTAAAATATATCAACATAATAACACCCCCCCTCCATTACATAAAATATGCCTAAAGTTAGGCACCTACATCAGCGCCCCCTCCAACCAATGTAGTTGCCTAACCTAATTGAGTAATAGGCTAAACAAGCGTCAATAATCAACACTTAACACCTCTTAATTGGCACCCAGTGTGCATAGAAAAATCTCTCAGACTCCTCCAGTGATACTATACTTTGAGAATTATGATGTTATCATAAAAAAATTTACACTGATCTAGATCCACTTTGTGAACTGAAGAAGAAAACAGTGGCATAGTTAGGGAGGGGACAGGGGTGGTGGTCTGCCCTGGGCGCTATGTTAGTGGGGGCCCCAGCACCCCTCCTCCCCCTGCCTCTTCACACTCGTCCCCTTACCACCCTTCCCTTTCCGCCCTTCCGTACCTCTAATTGTTCACCGCCTTGAGCAACAACTTTAACGTGCTCCTCGTGACTGTGTCAACTCTTCCGCTGATGTCATTTCCGGGTGCCGTGCATAGGATGTGATGTCAGAGGGAGAGTCGATGGGGTTACGAGGAGCACGTTGAAGTTCTTGTTCAACTAGAGGAATGGGGGAAGGGAAGGGAAGGGAAGGGAAAGGGGCACATGCGCGGCAGGGGGGAATCGGGAAAGGAGTGGGGGGGCAGAGATGAGGGCAAGGGAGGGTTGCCACCACCCTGGGTGCTTCTCACCCTCGCTACACCACTGGAAGAAACTAACTAATGGTTAACTTAAAATGACCAAATCGTATGTTAAACTTGACTCTGCATATCTAAGGTTACTGTACAGGTGTAAATTTATAATTTGTCTATGCATTATGTATGCCAACCTTGTTACCCGTTCTGAGCTCGTTGGGGAGGACAGGATATAAAACTAACCAAATAAATAAATAAAACTAAGTTGAGATAATTGAAAGTTAGGATCCTAACTATGTGCTTAGTGCAAAGTGCATAGTCAAAAGTGGGCATGGGTGGGGCCGATTGTGGGCATGTTTTTGAGTTAGGAGCTGTTGGGCACCTAACTTAGGTGCAAACATTTAGGCCGAGAAAACCCTGGCCTAACTAGAATGCACCTACATGTTAGAACACTTATTGTTGCCTAATCATAATTTTATAATGGCACCTAACATTTATAGAATCATATTTAGAGCTGCATTAGTTGGCACCAATTTTTTAGGGGACATACAGTATACAGTATAGAATCGGACCCAAAAGGTACACAATGCATAAAACAAATAGAACAGACTGCTTTTTCTGTTGGTATATTTTCTGATACAAATAGCACTTGAAGTTTTGAACATCCAAAACTATGGGCTCCTTTTACTAAGTTGCGATAGCGGTTTTAGCGCGCACTGAATTGCCACGCATGCTAGACCTTAACGCCAACATTGAGCTGGTGTTAGTTCTAGCAACGTAGCGCGGGTTTAGCGTGCGCTAAAATCCTGCATGCGTTAAAAACACTATCGCAGCTTAGTAAAAGGAGCCCTATATGTGTTTTTGTTTCCCTCAAACAATGTGAACAAAATTATATATGTTACAGATTGATGTATGCAGTTTTACTTGCAATGGGGCGCATATTTTCTGAGCTGCACCACCTGTTAATGTGGCACTTAGGCCCTGATTCTCTAAATGTTGCCTAGATTGGCAGTGCCTAGATGAGTTCCATGCAGAACTCACATTTTTTAAAAATTGGCTTAATTGGTGTGGTAATTGAAAATGCCATTAAAATCCAATTAATGAATGTTATGTTATTTGTGTTGATAAACATCAATAAAAATATTGAACTAAAAAAACAAATAAGTTTTAAAAAATGATTAAAATTCCATGTGGAATTCAGCGAGGTGCCTATATTAAGGCCACAAAAGACAATGAAGGTGAGCTGGGTGCTAGAGTACTTTATTCATTCAAATAGAGACTCGACACGTACATGTTTTGGCCAAAACAACTTGCATCAGGAGTCTAGTCTGCAAAAAAAAAAAAAAAAAAGATCATCAGACATTGTAAATACATTAAAAATATAAGAAAATATAAAACAGATTTTTATGTTAAATGTGTAAAAATATGAATAATGAAATAAAACATGATTTCAAAACACATGTAGAAAAAACTGATAAAACATATAATAAATAGCATATTAAATAAGCTGTAACTGATAATCAATGTCAAAATTCACAAGAAAAAAAATCTACACATCACCATTATATATAAGAAAATGATAGATTTAAAACATAAAATAAACATGGCACTCATTCATGCGGCTATACATATACATGAACAATGATTTTAAAACACATATAGAGATGCCCCTGAGAAACTAATAAAGCATATAATAAATTATATTTCAAATGAACAGTAACCAATAATCAATATTCAAATTAACACAAGACATATATGAAAATGAAAGATATAAAACATCATGAAATGAACATGTAAATATATTTTGTGGTTTCTCTGGTATGAGAAGGTGATTTCTCCTGTCTTTGGTACATTGCCTATATTAAGGCATCTATCTTAAAAGTGGATGTGATTAGGGGTGAATAATGGGCGTAGAATGACAAGCGTCAGTAGGCATCTGTGTTAGGTGCTGGTAAATTAGACCATGAAAACTCTGGCCTAATTTATTGGCACCTAACATTATGACGCCTACTGGTATCTAAGTTGAGTTAGGTACCATTAGGTGCAATTCTAAAAAAGATGCCTAGTGGTTGATTGACAACCCTGCCGAATGGCGCCTAACCATTAGGCACCGCTAGGCACTGTTTATAGAATCAGAGCCTTAATGTGTGCTGTTATTTAAGAGGGAATTCATCAATTTGTGCGGTTATTGTACCACACGTTGTGCTATTTATTTAAAAATGTATATACCGCCTATACTCTAAGCGGTTTCCATAAAATAAAAATTCATAATTACATATCAATGACATAAAAGCTTACAAACTTCCATTCACTCCTAAATAAGAAATAACAAATTTCACTCACTCCCTACAAACAGTCTATTCACAGCATAAATAGACTTTACAAACGGTCTATTCACAGCACAGGGTCCCATTTTATCCAATGAGATCTTGTGTTAAAATAGCACGACTTGTGGTACAACAACCCCTCGTAACAGTAGCACACATTGATGAATTTCCCCCTTAGTGCAGATTCTACATTGCTGGTTAATACAGTGCCTTAGCAGTTAGCAAGTGTTATTGTCCTGACATTGGCAATTGCATTGCTTTTTGAGCTCACTCATTCCAAATAAACAATCCAAATAACCATTATTGTGGATATAAACGTGGTCACAGCTTTATTAAAATAAATTTGAACATGTAATTAAATAAACTTTCTTAAACTTTTCCTATTATCAAATGACCTTCAATACAATTTATCAGTGCTTTCATAGGCAAGTAGTTGGTGATGACCTAGAAGCCCATACTTATTTATCAATAAACTATTTATTCAATTCATGCCTTTTTTTGGGTGAGTCCGACGGTATCATCAAGGCCTCACCTGCATTCGTGACAGTGTTGCACACAAGCAAATACCACTCCAAGTAATACACTTTGTTATTAAGATTCCTTCAAATGAAGGTTGTTTGAGTAATTCCCCAATGTCTTCTCTATAGTTGCGGCTCCCCAAATACATCAAACTCCAACTTAACATTGTAAAAAAGGTGTTCATTAGCATTGTAAATTACCCAGAAAATTTATCTCCCTTTTTACCAGAAACAACCCCCTATTTAAGTCATGGGAGGACTGTGTGAGAATATAAATTATTTCACAATTCACACTGCTACCACACTCCCACTTCCCTTTTTCTTCATAGAGCACCCACCAAAATAATGATCCCTTCTCAGCTTTTTCTCTCTGCTTACTACTCAGCTCACCAATCCCCAATGTTCTAGCAAACTTACAATATCCTAGGCTTATAAACTTTTCTCTGCGCTTTTAGTAACAACAAAAATCCACACAGAAAATAATAAAACCCACCATTATTAAATTTTATATACTCTCCATCTCCCTTTAAACATCTTACCCTTCTCCTTTTGCCCTTTTTCAAGCAGAAAATGAAATAATTCCATTTTTCTCTTCAAATGTTTGTTCCTTTCTTATTCTTTGTCCACCCCTTAAATAAAATATCCTAACAAGCAGTGATGCCATCGTTATTAGGCTCTCTTATAATTCTTTGAGCCATTCTTATGAACACTAACGCAGAATGGGGCAGAGAATATTTGAAGAATGGACAGTGTGAGTAAAGATTGTGCCTTGCAGTTAATGCATAAAAGAAGTTACTCTCTGTTACCTGTTAATGCTGCAGATAATGCAGTGTGGTAACCGCCACTTAGCATAAATATTCACAACTAGTCTTTAAGCCCGTTACATTAATTGGTGCTAGAATAGATGTGTTTATCTTTTTTTCTTTCTCTCTCTCCTTGGCACTTTCTGTCTGTCTGTCTTTCTTTCTGCCTCTCTCTCCTTGGCCACTGTCTGTCTGTCTTTCTGTCTCTCTCTGTCTCCTCGGCTGTCCACCACCACCCCTTGCCTGCTCCCCCTGTCCAGCAATAGCGCTTTCTTTCTCTTTCTCTCTCTCTCTCTCCTTCACCATTGTATGTCTGTCTTACTTTCTTTCTGTCTCTCTCTCTCTCTCCTTGGCCGCTCTCTGTCTGTTTTTCTTTCTGTCTCTCTCCTTGGCTGCTGGCTGTCTGTCTTTCTGTCTGTCTCTCTGGCTCCCTATCTGTCTGTGTCTCTCCCTTATCCCCTGTCTATCTGTCTTTTTTTCTCTCTTTCTCCTTGGCCTGTTTGTCTGTCTTTTTTTTTTTTTGTCTCTCTCTCTCTCTTTTGCTGCTGGCTGGCTGTCTCTCTGGCCCCCTATCTGTCTTTCTTTCTTTCTCTCTCTCTCCTTGGCCGCTGTCTGTCTGTCTTTCTTTTTGTCTCTCTGTCTCTCTCCCTGGCCCCTTCCTGCCTGTCTCTCCGTGACTCCCTTCTATTCCCCCCCCCCAGAGCAAACCAAGATTCCTGTCTGGCCCCCAGCACACCCCTTCCCAAAGCAGCCCCCTTTCCCTCTCCCCCTCAACTTCCCTATGCAGCAGTAGCACATCATGTAATTCTTACCAGCATGGGAGAACTCATTCAACAACTAAACACCTCTTCTGACAGCCGGATGTCTTGCAGCATCCTCAGGACAGAAACTGCCATTGAAACCACCGTTGAAACTGCCACATGTGCCGTGCACCGCAAACAGCCGCACATGCTGCGAATGGAACATGGCTACGGAGGCACAAACCATGGCAGCAGGGATCACAGCCTTGTAAGTGCACATGCGCGCTTAGGGTTTTATTATAGAGGATGCATTTTTAGCAATACAGTTCATAGAGATTAAACATATATCCTTTGCATGGGAAGTTGGTGTTCACGACAGCAGGAAGGAGCAGGCATCCCTCCTGCCTCTCTTTATTTTTCTTCTGGGGCTTGGGTAGGAGGGGTTGTTCGACTACTTTTTTTATGGGACAGATAAGAACATAAGAAGTTGCCTCCACTGGGTCAGACCAGAGGTCCATCCCGCCCAGTGGTCCGCTCCCGCGGCGGCCCACCAGGTCCTTTGACCTGTGAAATGATTTGACCATTTTTATATCCTACCTCTGCTTCTATCTGTACCCCTCAATCCCTTTATCCTTTAGGAACCTATCCAAACCTTCCTTGAACCCCTGTACTGTGGTCTGGCCTATCACAACCTCTGGAAGAGCATTCCATGTGTCTACCACCCTCTGGGTAAAAAAGAACTTCCTAGCATTTGTTCTGAACCTGTCCCCTTTCAATTTCTCCGAGTGACCCCTAGTGCTTGTGGTTCCCCACAGTTTGAAGAATCTGTCCTTGTCCACTTTCTCTATGCCCTTCAGGATTTTGAAGGTTTCTATCATGTCCCCTCTAAGTCTCCTCTTCTCCAGGGAGAACAGCCCCAGCATTTTTAACCTGTCAGCGTATGAAAAATTTTCCATACCTCTTATCAGTTTTGTCGCTCTTCTCTGGACTCCCTCGAGTACTGCCATGTCTTTCTTGAGGTACGGCGACCAGTACTGGACACAGTATTCCAGGTGCAGGCGCACCATTGCACGATACAGTGGCATGATGACTTCTTTCGTCCTGGTTGTGATACCCTTTTTGATGATGCCCAGCATTCTGTTTGCTTTCTTTGAGGCTGTCACACACTGCTCCGATGGCTTCAATGTTGCGTCCACCATCACCCCCAGGTCTTTTTCAAGGTCGCTCACCCCTAGCAATATTCCCCCCATTTTATAGCTGAACATCGGGTTCTTTTTCCCTACATGCATGACCTTGCATTTATCCACATTGAAACTCATTTGCCATTTTTTTGCCCACTCCTCTAGTCTCGTCAGGTCCCTCTGCAGGTCTTCACAATCCTCCTTGGTTTTGACCCTGCTACAGAGTTTGGTGTCATCAGCAAATTTAATGACCTCACATTTCGTCCCCGTCTCCAGGTCGTTGATAAATATATTGAACAGGAGTGGTCCCAACACCGATCCCTGAGGGACTCCGCTCGTGACCCATTGCCAGTCTGAGTAATGCCCTTTTACTCCAACCCTCTGTTTTCTGCCCGCCAGCCAGTGTCTGATCCATCGGTGTACATCCCCTTGCACCCCGTGATTCTACAGCTTCTTAAGCAGCCTTTCGTGAGGTACCTTGTCGAAGGCTTTTTGGAAGTCGAGGTAGATGATGTCTATGGCTTCCCCCTTGTCCATCTGGCTGTTTATTCCCTCAAAGAAGTACAGTAAGTTTGTGAGGCACGACCTACCCTTGCAGAAGCCGTGCTGGCTCGCCTTCAGTTGTCCATTTTTTTCTATGTGCTCGCAGATTGTGTCCTTGACCATCATCTTTCCCGGGACCGAGGTCAAACTCACCGGCCTGTAGTTTCCTTGATCCCTTCTTAAAGATGGGCGTGACATTTGCTATTTTCCAGTCCTCTGGGATCTCCCCAGTTTTCAAGGATAGATTACATATTTGGAAAAGTGTTTCCGCTATTTCGTTTCTCAGTTCCTTTATTACCCTTGGGTGGATGCCGTCCGGGCCTGGTGATTTGTCGCTCTTCAGTCTGTCTATCTGTCGGAGGACATCCTCTCGGCTTGCCTCTAATTGGACCAGATTTTCATCGTGTTCTCCATTTATGATCTCCTCAGGTTCTGGGATATTGGATATGTCCTCTCTCGTGAAGACTGACGAGAAGAACTTGTTTAATCTGTCAGTTATCTCTTTTTCCTCTGTTACCACTCCTTTCCTGTCTCCGTCGTCCAATGGTCCCACTTCCTCCCTGGCTGGTTGCTTCCCCTTCACATACCTGAAGAATGGTTTGAAGTTTCTTGCTTCCCCTGCCAGTCTTTCCTCATACTCTCTTTTTGCTTTCCTAACCTCTCGGTGGCATTCTTTCTGGTGCCTTTTGTGCTCCTTCTGGTTGTCCCTTGTTGGGTCCTTTTTCCATTTTCTGAAAGATGATTTCTTGTCACTTATCGCCTTTTTTACTGCATTGTTTATCCACGCCGGGTTTTGAGCTCGATTCTTTTTGCACCCTTTCCTAAACCTTGGGATGTACAGGTCTTGTGCCTCGTGCACCGTGCCCTTGAGTAGGGCCCAGGCTTCCTCTACAGTCTCCATCTTCATTGAGCTGTTGCTGAGCTTTTTTCCCACCATTTTCCTCATGGCCTCGTAATTTCCTTTTCTGTAGTTGAGTGCTGTCGTTGTGGTTCTTTTCACCTTTTGTGTTCCTATGTTTAGTTTGTACTGTATCATGTTGTGATCGCTGTTTCCTAATGGTGCTAGTACTACCACCTCCTTTGCGGGTCCCCCTAGCCCACTGAGGATTAGGTCCAGAGTGGCATCCCCTCGCGGTGGTTCCGTGACCAGCTGTTCCATGTAACAGTCCCTCGTTGCCTCTAGGAATTTAGTTTCTCTCGTGCAATTGGAGTGTCCAGTGTTCCAGTCTATTCCAGGGTAGTTGAAATCCCCCATAACCACCACACTTCCAATTTTGCATACCTGCCTCAATTCGTCCTCCAGGTCCTGGTTGTTTGTTTCTGGCTGTCCTGGTGGGCGATAGTACAGTCCCAATTTGATGTCTGCTCCATTTCCTCCTGTCAGTTTAACCCATATTGATTCCAAGCTGTCCGCCCTTACTGTCGTTTCCATCCTGGTTGAAGGAATGGAGTCCTTTATATACAGTGCTACTCCTCCACCCTTCTTGTGTGTCCTGTCCCTCCTATAGAGTTTGTACCCTGGCAGGGCCACATCCCATTTGTTGTCCTCGGACCACCATGTCTCTGTGACTCCTATTATGTCCAAGTCCTCTTTACTGGCTATAACTTCTAGCTCTCCCATTTTTGTCCTTAGGCTCCTGGCATTTGTATATAGGCAAATTAAGTCCCGGTTGGTTACCTTCTCATTTGGTTCTCCTCGTGGTTTGATGCTCCTGTCGATCCCCTCACGGTCTGCCAGTCCCTGAGCCTCGTTCTGTTCACCTTCCTTCTGTGGTGTGTCTATCCTGTCCTCCGTACGCTTCTTCGATTTTGGATAGCCCTCTGTTTCCGGCTGTTTCTTCATTTTGTCGCTCTTTAGTTCCATAAGTTCCTTGGATCCCTGCAAGGCGTCTTTGGGTTTTAGTCCAGAAAATGTCCACACAGTCTCGAGCCCTCTATTGCCATTTCCTGATTCAGTATCCTTGCTTGATACTGTGGTCCGATGTGTCGAGGTCAGATCGACTATCGGCTTTCCCCTTGTTATCAGTTTAAAGCCATGTCTATGCTGGTCTGGATGTTGCGTGCCAGCATCCTCGTCCCAGCCGCACTCAGGTGCAGTCCGTCTCTCCTGTAGAGCTTGTTTTTCCCCAGGAAGGTTGTCCAGTTCCATACAAAGTGGAAACCCTCCTCATCGCACCATCTCCTCAGCCATCCGTTTATTGCTTGCAGCTCGATCTGTCTCCTTGCATCTGCCCTCGGTACTGGCAGGATCTCTGAAAAGGCTATCTTCCTTATCCTCAGCTTCAGTTTCCTCCCCAGGATCTTAAACTGCTCGGTCAGTGTAGTTCTGTTGATGTTCCATCTGCTGACATCATTTGTTCTGACGTGGATTATCACTGCTGTCTCCTCCGTCTCAGCTCCCTCCAGGATCCTCTCGATTCTGTCAGATATGTCCTTTGTCCTCGCCCCTGGGAGACATGTCACTAGGCGGTCTGGTCTGCCTCCTGCTATGTGACTGTCCACCTCTCTCAGGATTGAGTCTCCCACCACGATTGCAGATTTCCCTTTTCTCCGCTTCCTCTTGGGTCTCAGGTCTGTATCGGTGATTTGACCCTCCAGTCCTTCCTCTTCCTGATTGGTTCCTCCGCAAGGTCCTTCTCCCCCGGCTTCTGGTGGTGGGTCCTGTTCTCCATCTGATGGTTCCCTTTCGAACTGCTGGTGATCCCGTGTCTCTACCATCTTGCAGGCCTCCTCGATGAATCTCTCGAGCTCTCTGACTTGCTCATTGATGTGGCTCTCTCTGGTGGTATCGTCAGTTGCCTTGATTTTCCATGGTTCCCCTGCGGCACAGAGTCCCTCCAGCTCCTGGACTTTGATCTGCAGTCTCCCGACCTCCTTCTTTAGGCTATCCAGTTCCTGACATCGACCGCATATGTAAGCCTGCCTCCCGGAGGGGAGGTAGTCATACATGTGACACTCGATGCAGTATACTGGAAAGCTTCGCTGGGATTCTGCTGCCTCCATTTCTCTTTCTTCGTGCCTAAGTTTCTTGGTGCGCTGGGGTGTGCCCGGCGTGTTGCTAGCTGGAAAAGTAGAGAGAAGAAAGGAGGTTATTTAAAAAGATTGAATTTGCTGCTGCGCAGCCTGGACTCCTGGCTCCTTCTCAAGGCTCCTTCGCAAAGGCGCTCCCGCTAAGGCGAGCGCCTTTGCTGCGCGCCTTCGCCGTGCGCCGAACGGCTGGGCGCCGTTGGCTCCCCCTCTTTTAAGGGGGAGTCCGGGCTTGCTGGTGACGCTCGCTGGTGACGCTGGGGGGATGGGCGGAGCTTCCTCTCGCCGCTACCCCGCGTCGCCTGCCTTCTCCCTCACTGCCTTCTCTCCCGGCTTCCTCCTCTCCTCTTCGTCGGTGCCTGCTGCCTCCTGCACCGGCTGATTCAGCTCTCCTGGTGCTGCGGTTCTCCCTCTTTTAAGGGGGAGTCCGGGCTTGCTGGTGACGCTCGCTGGTGAAGCTGGGGGGTGGGCGGAGCTTCCTCTCGCCGCTACCCCGCGTTGCCTGCCTTCTCCCTCACTGCCTTCTCTCCCAGCTTCCTCCTCTCCTCTTCGTTGGTGCCTGCTGCCTCCTGCACCGGCTGATTCAGCTCTCCTGGTGCTGCGGTTCTCCCTCTTTTAAGGGGGAGTCCGGGCTTGCTGGTGACGCTGGGGGGGTGGGCGGAGCTTCCTATCGCCGCTACCCCGCGTTGCCTGCCTTCTCCCTCACTGCCTTCTCTCCCGGCTTCCTCCTCTCCTCTTCGTTGGTGCCTGCTGCCTCCTGCACCGGCCGATATTGTGTGTATATAACACATCCACAACATCTGTGCCATTAAAAGAAAAAGAAAAATGCCCTGGACAGCTGAGTGGCAGAAGGCTGCCTTGGGACTTCCTCTGCCGCTCAGCTGTTTGGGCTTCCCCAAATTGGCTCTGCGCATGTGTGAGAGCCAATTTGAAGCCATTTGTACATTGATCACTGTTTAGAAATTGGCCAAAAGAATTGACCCACAGCAACCTGCACTGTCTTAACGACCATTTTTAGTGTATCTACAATAGCTAAGAATCAGCCAGAGGAGGTCTTGCCTCATCAATTTGTTTGACTTCTTTGAAGGTGTGAATAAACATGTAGATAAAGGTGAACCAGTTGATGCAGAGTACCTAGATTTTCAGAAAGCTTTTGTCAAATTTCCTCATGAGAGACTCCTGAGAAAATTAAAGAGTCATTGGATAGGAGGCAATGTTCAGTTGTGGATTAGGAATTGGTTATTGGACAGAAAACAGAGGGTAGGATTAAATGGCCATTTTTCTCAATGGAGGAGGGTAAATAACGGAGTGCCACAGGGATCTGTTTTGGGGCTGGTGCTATTTAACTTATTTATAAATGATCTAGAATTGGAATGACAAATGAAGTGATTAAATTTACAGATGACACTAAACTGTTCAAAGCTGTTAAAACACATGCAGACTGTGAAAAATTGCAGGCTTCCAAATGGCAGATGAAATTTAAAGTGATGCACATTGGGAAGAATAACCCATATCATAGTTACTAGATGCGAGGGTCCCTCATGGGGGTCTTTGCTCAAGAAAATGATCTGGGTGTTATTGTATACAATATGCTGAGAACTTCCACCCAATGTGTAGTGGCAGCCAAAAAAGCAAACAAGATGCTAGGAATTATTAGAACATGGATGGTAAACAAGAATAAGAATTTTATAATGTCTCTAAATCGCTCCATGGTTCAACCTCAGCTTGAGTATTATGTTCAATTCTCAAAAAAGATAGAGCAGAACTAAAATAGATTCAAAGAAGAGCGATCATGATGATAAAGGGGATAGAATGCTTCTCATATGAGGAAAGGCAAAAGAGGTTAGGGCTCTTCAGCTTGGAAAAGAGACAATTGAAGGGAGATATGACTGAAGT
Source organism: Geotrypetes seraphini (assembly GCF_902459505.1). Classification (NCBI taxonomy): domain Eukaryota; kingdom Metazoa; phylum Chordata; class Amphibia; order Gymnophiona; family Dermophiidae; genus Geotrypetes; species Geotrypetes seraphini. The sequence continues at coordinate 424,317,253 of NC_047084.1, forward strand.
CTACAAAAGCCTGAGTGGTGTAGAACTTGTACAAGTGGATTGATTTTTTTACTCTATCAAAAATTACAAAGACTAGGAATGTTGGAGCATTTACCGTGACAGCCCGCGCTAAAAACCTCTAGGGCCACATAGTATGTTCTATGCTCCAAATGCCCCTCTCTTTCCAAGAATGCCAATTAATGGGATGGTTATAATTAAAATTGCAGAATTATGGCAAATATGAGATGCTTTAGAAATCCATCTATTTTTTTTAATGGAGTCAAATGTTTGAATAGCATGAATACAGTAACATAGAAACATAATGGCAGATAAAGGCCAAATGGCCCATCTAGTCTCTCTAGTCTGGTCTGCCCATCCGCAGTAACCATTATCTCTTTCTCTCTCCGATAGATCCCACGTACCTATCCCAAGCCCTTTTGAATTCAGACACAGTAGACTCTCTGTTAACCGGAACTCAAGCAACCAGAAAAAAAAAATCTAAGAAATACTGTAATATTTTAAAATCAATTTCTGTCAGAAATTTAAGTGTAAACTTGGCATGCCACACCTGTGAATGCCCGCACTTTGCCTACCACATATCTAGCAGTTTGTCTAGAACAGTTTATGGTATGGCATAGTATGGGGTATAGTAACTCTCATGCAACCAGAAACTACATTTATCTGGCATCTATCAATCTATCTGGCATCTATCAATGGAACATTGTTATAGGATCAAAGGATAAACAGTGAAGTGGAATCGAGTCTACAAAATTTCTTTCTAATTCTAGCCAAGTTGAACAAGTATCTGAGATTTCAGATGATTTTAACCAGAACGTGCAATATCTGAGAATGGCAGCTATATGGAGCAGGTAAAAGTCAGGGAAGAAAACCTCTCCGTTAGCCTTGGATGATTTCCAAATATTTAATGAAATTTAGGGGAGGGGTTGCTATGCCATAAATATTTAGAAAGTGCACTTTCAATGGCTTTATAAAAGGAACAAGGAGCAAGTTTAGGTAAGATACTAACCCCCTCCCTCCCTTTATGAAGCCGCATTAGTGTTTTTTATCACTGGCCGTGGCGATAAAAGTTCTGACACTCATAGGAATTCTATGAGCGTCAGAGCTTTTAACACCATGACCAATGATAAAAATGCTAACATGGCTTTCTAAAAGGGGGGAGGGGGAAGATAATAATTAACTATTGGCATTGTCATTTTTTTTGCTTCTAATCAGCCCCACCATGATAGTGACAAAGGAGACCATTGTTTGATGATTTTATCTACCTTAGAGTAATGGCACAGAAATTAAAGGACATTAGATGTTCTTTATCTTTAAGGAATATTACTGAGAGATGGAACATTTAAAATTTATGTTGCCGACATCAGCTTGAGTGCTATTATCACTGAGAGGCATGGATTTCTGATTTGTCCTAATTAATATGGTAGCCAGCAAAAGTTGATGACTGTGAGCCTAAATTTAATAATGCTGGAATTGAAGTATGTGGCTGTGTTTTAAAAAATTAATAGGTTGTTGGCATATGCTAGAGTCTTGAAAGGCCATATACAGACTTTGCAAGTCTGCCCAGTACTGGCCTTAGTTCAATATTTAATATTATTTTATGATCACAGAAGATCTAGAATCAGAAAATAATATTAAATATTGAACTAAGGCCAGTACTGGGCAGACTTGCACGGTCTGTATATGGCCATTTAGGGGAGAATGGGTTGGAGAGGCCTTCAATGGCTGGGAGGGTATAGATGGGCTGGAGTAGGTTTTGACGGAGATTTCAGCAGTTGGAACCCAAGCACAGTACCAGGTAGAGCTTTGGATTCTTGCCCAGAAATAGCTAAGAAAAAAAATTTAAAAAATTTAAATTGAATCAGGTTGTGCAGACTGGATGGACCATTCGAGTCTTTATCTGCCTTCTACTACTATGTTACTATGATTCGCATTTGATGAAATCCCATGTATTGTGGAAGAATTTCTTATTGCTATGAGAAGGGGCTCAGAGGCTATATTAAATAGTAGAGGTGACAGGGCTTCCCTGTCTTGTTCCTCTGTTTAGCAATACACCAGATGACCAAGTGTTACCATGTTTACCTGAAAATAAGACAGTGTTTTATATTAATTTTTGGCCCAAAAAAACACAGGTCTTATTTTAGAGATATGTACATAATCATCTCTCCTTTCCTGTCCTTCACCCCAATTCTTCCTTTTTCCTTTTTCTCCCCTACATGTGCAGCATCTTTCCTCCCCTCCCTTGCCCAGCTTCCCTTCCCTCCCATCCCTTGTGCAGTAGAACCCTTGAGACAGCCCCCCTGAGCACCCTCCCCCATAGCCGAACCCTCATCCATGCCTCCCTTCCTTCCGAACCCCGCCAACCGCGAACGAGCCCTACATACCTCCCTAAGTTGCCTTGGGCCGGCAACACTGTAAACAGGCTGCTTTGGCCTTGTCCGCCCATGAATTCACTCTGCAGCAGAGTGAATTCATGGACGGACAAGTCCTTCTGAGGGGATGATTTAGACCATTGACATTCCAGGAAGAACAATTAAGAATAGTCATTACTGATTAATGAAGAAATACAATGATATATAGCAAAAAGTACAAAATTTCATTGTGGTAAAATGATAAACCTTGTAAAACATATTGGGGTTCATAATCGAAAGTGAAAGATGTCCAAAAAATGGCCTAAGTTCGATTATGCCCCTCATTGTAAACATAGTGAATTTTATATTACAAGAATTTAGCAGAAAAGAATGGGATGAACAGTAATGACAACAATTTGTCAAGCTGGAAACCAATGTAGCAGAGAAAACTCACTTCCTGCAGATATGAGAGGGAGAATGATAACGCACCTGTATCATTGAATGAGAAACTATAAAATACATTGAATTATGAAATGAACAATAACAAATTTTCATTTTGTATAGGTTAATATAAATGTAATCAGCATAATGCAGAGATGGAAAGTCATATTAAGACTCTTATAACATGTATTACATAGAGTGAAATTCAGAGTAAGAAAAAAAAATCTTCAAATATTTAGCCCATTTTGATCTGTTGAATCCAAGTGCAAAGAGTTTCAGGATCAGAGTAATTGGTGCAATTTTGATGTGTTACTTTCATTCTGGAAGGACAGTAAAGCTCAAATTGAGCACCAAAATCCTTCAAGTTCTGTCGTAGTGCTATAAAAGCTTTTCTTTTAGTGGCTGTCATGGCTGATAGGTCAGGAACAATAATGATTTTGCAACCTTGATGTAATAAAGAAGATTTACACTTATCAATCAAAAGAATTTGTAGCACTTGGGGTAATCTGAAGAGTTTGGCAACAGTGGGTCTGGGGAATTTGGCACTAGATTGTTGCCTCAACAAAGTCTGGTGGGTCTTTTTAAATTTTAGAGTAGTAGAGAAGTCGATATTGAGAAATTTAGGTAACCAAGTTTCCAGGAATTGAATGATATCAAAACCTTCCATTCCTTCGGGCAGTCCCAAGATTTTATTTATTTATTTATTTTGTTAGGTATTTATATACCGCCTATCAAACGGTTTACAATCAGGTACTCAAGTATTTTCCCTATCTGTCCCAGTGGGCTCACACTCTATCCAATGTTCCTATGTATATTATTTCTATGATTGCGATTGATAAGATCTTTCATTTTCTGTATTGCAGCTGTGTTAGTGTGAATGGCAGGAGCCTCCAACTCCAATTCTGTGATGTGAGATGTTAATGTTTCAAGGCATTGTTGGGAAGACACAATTTGAGAATGGATTGATTCTAGCTCTTGACGCATATCACTAGATATTGTCACATGGTGTTTCATCATTTCTTTTAAACCTCTCAGTTCTTGTAGAATTGGGTCTTCTTTTAGAAAATCCTGGCCACCAGATTTATCCGGTGAAGGTGCAGCTGATTTAAGTCTTTTATTGGAAGATGTAGTTCCAATTTGTGTGTTTTTTTTAACTATATAGTTGAATAAGACTTCTCAATACAAAAGTAAATAATGAAATGTATATATGGCTTATGAAATGAATTAATTAAATTTTCTCATACACTCAGAATTGTGAGATTTGACCAAGAGCATTAGCTTCTATAGCCAAACCCACCGCCCCATCACTTTGTATGACTTTTTTGAAAAAACTTAAAGTGAATGAAGCAGTAAAGAAAATCCACGTTATATATATGATTACAAGATTTTTTGTCTGAATCACACCACTATCAGTTTTTTTGGCATTTGAGCAGTTTACATCACCTTTTGGGTTCCTTGAAAAAGAACTTCAGGGACCTGTTGAAATATTTGAAAGTTAAGTGGGAATTTTTTCCTTTTTTTGCCATTGAAAAATAGTTTCATTGTTTGACTAGCACGTTCACTTTAATTTTTTTCAAAAAAGTCATACACAGTGATGGGGCAGTGGGTTTGGCTATAGGAGCTAATGCTCTTGGTCAAATCTCACAATTCTGAGTGTATGTGAAAATTTAATTAATTCATTTCATAAGCCAGATATACATTTCATTTATTTACTTTTGTATTGAGAAGTCTTATTCAGTTATATAGTATCTAAGTACTTTGACTTCCTAGTTTTTTGTTACGATAGAACACACTTCTCCACTTAATCTACACATTGTGGGGTTTTTTTAACACATAAAATATAAGGGACCTTGTTTCTTCAAAGGTGATAACCATATAACAATTCAAAAAATAATCACCTTGTTTCCACATAAATAAACAACCAAATACTTTTATGGTCACACAGTGACTCTAGATTTCTAAGTGAGCGCTCACTCTAGTGAAAAGTCACGGAGTCAGTTATAATAGAGACCATCACAGCAAGTTCACTGCCTGCCACCTGCTAATAACATACATACCTTATCTGAATGCAGAATGGCACTGCTGTTGCTCTTTCACTGCTCCGGGTACATATTTAAAGTATTAACACATTGCAACTGCCATAAGCTGTTAAACCCCCCAACCCGGGTTTCACGATAACCCGGGTTTCACGATAACCCTGGTTTCACGATTGGCTTCCTCAGGAGGGTCTTGTCAGCTGGGTGAAGGAGTGTCCGTTCCCTGTGCCCCCCCTGAGGAAGCCAATCGTGAAACCCGGGTTGGGGAGTTTAACAACTTATGGCAGTTGCAATGTGTTAGTACTTTAAATATGTACCCGGAGCAGTGAAAGAGCAACAGCAGTGCCATCCTGCATTCAGATAAGTTATCTGAATGTATTTTTCTTGTATGTTATTAGCAGGTGGCAGAGACAGTGAACTTGCTGTGATGGTCTCTATTATAACTGACTCCGTGACTTTTCACTAGAGTTTGATTATGGGTCTGAGCGTTCACTTAGAAATCTAGTTACTGTGTAACCATAAAAGTATTTGGTTGTTTATTTATATGGAAACAAGGTGATTATTTTTTGAATTGTTTTTTTTTTTTAAAGCCACGAATAAAAGTGAGATGTTGGCATAGAAACACTGCAGAAAAGAATAAATATTTTGACATAGGGTGAGTTGAATTGCCGATATTCTAGGCAGGAAAAGGGAGCTCACAACTTATATGCCACCATGCCTGAGAATCAACCAGAAGTCCTCACGTTTTCAATAGTGAGGGACAGTGAAGCTATGCAGGACTCCAGGGAACCTGCTTGTCCTTAAAGATTGAAAACATAATATTGACGCACCACCCCCCTACTGATAGCAATGCAGTTGGAGGACACCATCTCAGCACAGAGAAAATCAGTGTTTTAATGTTTTGACTCATCTTAAATATTCTCTGATCTCTTTATGGACCCAAATCTCTGGCAAAATCATTTAAAAAACAATATAGGGGGAAATACAATTCACAATTCATTGGAAATGCTCAATTTATAATTTATATCAATCCTAGGACCCGACTTAACTAATTTTGAAGCTCTTTTACTAAAGATTAGTGCAAGTTATCTGCCGCAAGGCCCATAGGAATAAAATGGGTCTTGTGACACATAGGTAGTGGAATGCTATTTGGTTTGGGGGGCCAAGGAGCTCCATCCTTGCCCCAGTGGAATCCTGTGGCATGGCCCATCATTAGCTCCCAACTCCACCCCGTACCTGCTCCCAGTGTTGCACTTTAAATCTTTGGGGCAGTTGCTGCACAAAGTCAATGAGCAGGCTTTCCCCCAGAAGTAGAATGAAGGGTTCCTGGGCAGGCTGGTTCATTGACGTGCGCGGTAGCTGCGCCAAAGATTTAAAGTGCAACATTGAGAAACGGGTGGGAGAACAGGAACCAACCAGTGACCACCAATTTTGGGGGAGACTATGGCCCCTGTGGCCTCCCCCGTTCCGAGGCTATGCTGTGACAGATAACATATGCTAACCTTTAATACAATACTCCCTTTATTCTTATAATTATAGAAAAGGTGATATTGTGAATTGTCTCTATGAGGTAAATATATCTAATATAATAAAACGCTAGGCCGCGCATGCACACTTCCTATGCGTGCGTCCGTTTTCCGTGAGCTGTAGCGACCCATAGGAAGTGCACATGCGCGGCTTACGGTTCTTTGAAAGATGCAGCGGTGGCTACTCTCACGATCCCCGCCTGCTTCGGACTTCCGACGCAAGTGGGGATCATGAGAGGAGCCACCGCCGCGTCTTTCAACAACAACAAAAAATACAGCAAGGCGGATGTCAGCCTGTTGCCCGCCGCGGCCCGTCGGCTGTAGCCCGCCGCAGCCAAGCACGGAGACGGACCAAAGTTTTTTTCAACTTCAGAGACGCTGACGTCAGAGGAAGGAGAGGTTCACAGTCACTACAATCGAGTGAGAAAGGTCAGCCACTGTAAATCGAGAGACAATAGTACTGATTGAATAATTTATGGATATGGAGGTTGAAGAAAAATGCAAACATTGTCAGTTTTGGGAAAAAAGACAATAGCGGGGCACTTTTGAACTTTGCTATGCAGCCATGCACGGTGCCACATTGTATTGCCGTCCCCTTGGAGTGCCTGCGTGCTGTCTTTCACCTTCGGAGTTGCCCGTGTGTCTGTCTACCTGCACCCCCCTCCCCTTGCCTGCTGAGCCATTGTCATCTAAATTCCGGCAGTCTCTGGCGTCTTTTGGTAATGGAGGAGGTATTTATCGTTTTTCATTTTCATCCGTATGTCTTTTACGGACTTGAGCCGCCTGATTCCTTTATAAGACTTTGGGGGGGGGGGGGAAGAAATTTTCACATTGACCACAGAAGTCTGAATCCATGTTGACTGTGCGCGACAATTCCTGGGGGCAAAATATTAAGATGAGTGAGAGTATGGAGAGAAACAGAAAGAAACACAGACATATATTCTACCACCAGCGGGAGGAAGGGAGACAGAAAGAAAAGAAGAAAGACACAGGGACAGGGAGAGAAATAGAAAGACAGACAGACAAAGGGGTCCAGAAAGAAAGACAGCAGGACAGAGAGACAGAGACGGATATAAAGACAGACAGACAGACATATATTCTAGCACCCGTTAATGTAACGGGCTAAAATACTAGTTGTATTATATTAGTTATAGGGAATGTAGGAGATTGGGGGAAAGGGGTCATTATTACATTTTACATTAGTGATCTCTTGTGTAACCTACTTTAGAGATTTTTCTAATTAAAAGTGGCCTATAAAGTGTAAATAAAAACTACACTTGGGTTTCATATTTTGCAGGAAACATCTGATTAACTTTAAGTGGGGTATTCCACAAAATAACTTTAACCAAAATACGTGATTTAAGTGGCAAACTGAATCCACCTGATATTCAGACCAAGGTAGACAGCTGGCTATCTCCTGCAATCTGTGGCAAAATAGGAACTTCAATGTCGGTTTTCATTTTTCTTTTTGGGTCAGCTAAAATATAGCCAACTAAGCTGATATCCACTGGCTGGCCGGCTAAGTTCTAGCGGCCAAAGATAGACCTGCTTTTTAGGTTGGTCTATCTGGCTGCTGAATTGGCCCAAAAAACACAGGTCTTATTTTAGGGATATGTACATGATCATCTCTCCCTTCCTCTCCTTCACCCCAATTCTTCCTCTTTCCTTTTTCTCCCCTACATGTGCAGCATATTTCCTATCAACCATAAGCATTTTTGAAAAGGAATGTTTTTAAGGGATTTTTAAATCTTTCAAAGGTAATTTCCATTTGGATATAAATTCTATAATTTTAGAGCAACAACTAGGAAGATACGATTTTGAATGGATGAATATGTGAAATGTCTGTGTAATGGTATAGTAAGTAAATTTTGTTGAAGGAAACAAAGAGTATGAGGTTGTGTGTGAGGTATTAAGTAATTTTCTAAGTAGGATGGAGATCCATTAGCTCAGGGATGTCATTGGAATCTTGGAGAGATCAAAAACTAGTCTAAAAGACGTTTGGAGCATTGAGATAAAGCAGCAGATTTCTGTTACTCAATGGCCACGGATTTGGCCTTGGAGGATGAGATGTACAGTGTCATCATCTATGAGACAAACCTGTTTTTTTTTTTTTGTTACACAGATCTTTTTGGACCCCAGTTCGTTTGCAAAAGTTAGTTCTAAATCTAATAAATGCTGGCACTGTCATCTTGAAATAGGGACACTGGATCATCTGTTGTTCGATTGTCCTTTGATACTCAATTTTTGGAAGTTGATATGGGGACATATTAATAACATACTGGAATCATCAATTCCATTAACCTATGATGTAGTCATCTGTGGGACACTATTGCATACTAAACCCCCATTGGACTGGTATAAATGCCGGCTTTTCATTATTATGATCGGGATTAGCAAATGGTTACTCACAATTGGAAAAATTGGGATCGGCTTAGTTTCACCTTTTGATGGGCGAATTTATGTTTATGTTATAAATATGAGAAAATGAATGCTGACATGTTGGGGCATAATAATTTATTCAGATTAGTTTGGGGTCCATTAACGACTTTTGTTACTTCAGTATAGTTGTCTTTTACCTTAAATGTTCTTTAGATTTATATACAAATCCAGGGAAGGGGAGGTCATCTGTTTTGTTTTATTCCTTGACTGAATGTACTGGAAGGGAGGGGGGTAATTCATTTTGTATTGTTATTGACTGGTTGTAAGTGCTGATTCTGAGTATTACTGTATGTGTAATTTTATGCACTTTGTATTAGCCTTGAAAATTTAATAAAGATTTAATAAAAAAAATTAAAAAAAAGAATCTCGGAGAGAGCGGGAGCCAGAAGGCCTTTAGCATCTGCAGATTCTCAAGGTCCAGCAGAAGCAGTGGCAAGCGGCAGGGGGCAGGCTCTTTGGGCACCGGCACATCCTGTGGGTTGATACTGCGTGCTGGTGCCCCATCACGATAAGGGTTTGGGTGAGGGAGGGGGGCAATGCCGGTTTGCGGGGGTGAGATGGAAGCGCACCAGTGACCTGGGAGTGGGGGGTGTCTTTTGGGCATGTAGAATGAATCAAGCGAGTTTCCCTTACTTTCTATGGGGAAACTCATTTTGATATGCATAGAAACATAGAAGATGATAGCAGATAAGGGCCATAGCCCATCAGGTCTGCCCACTCTACTGACCCACCCCCAAGTCTACTATCCTAGGGATCCCACTCCTGGTGACAGGTTCCCTTGGCTTAACCCTCTAAGGGATCCCACATGGGCATCCCATTTGCTCTTAAATTATGCTCGCAAACCAAGGTTCCACTGTACTACTATTATTTCTATAGCGCTACCAGATGCATGCAGTGCTGCACAGAGTCACAAAGGGTAAGAAAAAAGTCCCTGCTCGAAAGAGCTTACAATTTAAACAGCCAAGACAGACAAACAGAATGTCATGGATACAATTAAGGGGAACGGTTAATCAGTGGGATGGGTTGGAGGGCAGAGGAGTAAGGTTAAGGATTGAAAGCTATATCAAAAAGGTGGGGTTTCAGTATGCTGTGAACTTCATGGAGGTATTGGCGGTATACAAATAAAAATTGTATTGTATTGTATTCAAAGTCCACTTCTTTGAAGCTGCTTTCCATTCCAAACTCCAACCCACCTTCTAAGTACCAGTATCTGTCTTATCATTCCCTCTGTAATTCCCCCACATGAGCACTGTGTATTGATGAACCTTCTTGCCCAGTTTGTCTGTCTTGACTAGATTGTAAGCTCTTTTGAGCAGGGACTGTCTCTTTTATGTTTTGATGCACAGCACTGCGTATGTCTAGTACCGTGTTTTCCTGAAAAACGAGACAGTGTCTTATATTAATTTGGGGCCCAAAAAAGGCACTAGGTCTTATTTTCTAGTAGGGCTTATTTTTTTCATGCACATGATCATCTCGCCCTTCCTCTCCTTCACCCTAATTCTTCCTCTTTTCTTTCTCTGCCCCACATGTGCAACATCTTTCCTCCCTTCTGTGTGCCGTGTTACTGATGATGTCATCACTATGCAGAAGGCCCCAGCGAGGAGGCCGCGAAGCAGCCTGTGAGTGCTGCTGCCCCCACGCTCATCTGCCGGAAGGTATTTATGGTCGCGGTCGGCGTGGATCGGTTGAGAGGGAAGGATGAAGGGTCAGTGGGGGTTCAGCAGTTCGGCTGTGCAGCGGGGGTCGGGTCGGGGGGCAGCGCAGCTGCCTACAACTAGGACTTATTTTTGAGGAACACGGTAGCGCTATAGAAATGATTAGTAGCAGTGGTAGTAGTAGTATAAAACTCTGCTGCTGTACATCTCCAGACTCATTATTTTTTTTCCTGTAAGGGAAAATGGAATTACAGATGCAGTGCGGTACAATTACAACTGACTCAGACCGATCCACATTGTACAGAGCTCCAGAGCTCTATCTCTTCATGGAACAATAACATCAAATGAAATGAAGATTATGAGTAGGGTCCACACCTCCCTTATTGCTGGCTCAAATTCTGCACCACATATGGCAGAAGCATAAGTTTGTACCAATCTGCCTTCTCTGGGTATTTCTGAATGCAAATAGTTTTAGTGCCTGCACAGAGGTGCTAAAACGTGTTTAGTACACTTGAAAATATTTGCATTGCAAAATAAGAGATAATGTCCTGAGGCGTATCAGTCTGATAGTTTCTATTACGAGAGTACAATACTTCCATTCTGCTTGAATTTCTGTGACTAAACAATGTCTGTTAATGAAAAGCTTGATCCCGATTTCAAAGGAGAAAGGCCCAGGGCTCACAGTAGTCTTCCTCTCGGCTTTATGTCCATTGGATATCTTTCATCTCTGAGCAGGTCCATAACAGCAAAATCTGCCTTAATTGCTCAGATATTTTTTTCTCATTCTCTCCCCCCTCCCCCTTAACTTTGGTGAGAAATTACTTGCAATTAAAAGTTGTAGCAGAGACGTGCCAAGCTATGTGAAAAATGATTTTGATATTTAATGAGCTATAGTGTTAATGCTGTTTAGAGTCTCTGTCCCCCCCCCACCTTATTTCCTCCTCCCACCCCAAACACCCACACCCACATACGCTTTCACAGTATCTCTAATCCCATCTGCTCAATTTATTTGAAGCAGTTACTAATGAATTAGATCCAAATAAAATGCGCTTCAAGCTCTGAGACATTCTGGTGTGTTGTCATTTTGTGTCGGGCTATTTCAGGCTTAAATACAGTACTCTCGTACACCCTACCGAAAGCACAAAGAGATTTTTATATGCTCTGTGGCACTGTATCTCTCTCTCATGTACCACTGCAAAACACAATCCCCTCACTGCTTAAAATAATTTACCATGAGGCATCCAAACAGGCTAAGGACTGGATTTACTCCTTGCATTTTTGTAGATTAGGATATCAGGATATTTGGATTGTGCCAATTAACAACTGTTTTCAAAATTAGCGTTTGTAATATTCATAGATATTTAGCATAGCTTTGAAAATAGTGTTTTGGGTGTGCGAAAGGAACTACTACATATTATTCCCTATACACTCTCCTCTGCCTATAATTTGGCCAACCAACTTCTGCACTCATTATTCAATTCATTTCATTTATTGTATTTATATCATGCTCTAAACATATACAGGTTGCCTAAGCTGGAAGCCCATGTAGGCCTTTTTTTTTTTTATAAACACACATATGTATATATGACTCTTTTTCAACTAGCCTTATAAAACTTTATAAAATCATGAATAAAAGGTACACACATACAGCATAGATTTACAGCTAAATGTAAGTACATTTAAACGACAGTTTACGTGCTCTTCATGGTTCCACCTGCCCTCCATCCAAAACTGTTGCACCAGTTAGTTGTTTCAATAAAAAGTCTCACTTAAGTTTTCAGTCATATATCTCTTTGGAAATTCCAGAGATTCCGACACCTAGGCCCCAGTAAGTGGAGGAGATAGAGTGGTATTACTATATGCCCCAAGGTGGCAGATGTTCCTTCATCCTTCCCTACAGCAGGGCTTTCATCTATTCTATGGGCTTATTCATTGGGTTTCCGATGGTTAATTGATCAACCCTCAGCTGTATGAAAGAAGTTGTTTAGACTGGTGAACTAACAGCCTTCACCACTCCCTTCCTCTTTGTGTGGAGCATAACAGTGAGAGGCAATTCAATAAAAAGGAAAGAACAGACAAAGTATTGCCATGGTCTCATCAGTTGGGAGTCATACTGACATTTTGGTTACTCTCCCACTACTTACTTAAGACTATTATAAAGCCCTATTATTTCTGTGGAAAAATCTCATGATGAAGCGTTGACATATCTGAACGACTGTTTTTGTGTTATTCAGAATTGGATGTCTCGAAATCAACTAAAGTTAAACATCTCGAAGACTGAGGTGTTATACATTGGTGGTGGTAGGAAATTGGCATCTTGCCCATCTGAGATTTTTCTTGCAGGCTAGGTTGTTCCTGTGCGAGGGCAGTGTAGGTATCTGGGAGTTGTGTTTGATTCCACTATGTCCTTTAAGGTTCAGATTAAGGCTGTGATATCTAGCGTGTGTTTCAAGCTCATACATAGTAACATAGTAACATAGTAGATGACAGTAGATAAAGACCCGAATGGTCCATCCAGTCTGCCCAACCTGATTCAATTTAATTTTTTTAATTTTTTCTTCTTAGCTTTACCTAGTACTGTGCTTGGGTTCCAACTGCCGAAATCTCTGTTAAGACTTACTCCAGCCCATCAAGCCCTCCCCAGCCCATCCTCCACCAAACGGCCATATACAGACACAGACCCTACTCTCCACCACCTCTCTCGGGAGTGCATTCCAGGCATCCACCACCCTCTCCTTAAAGTAGAATTTCCTAACATTGCCTTTGAATCTACCACCCCTCAACCTCAAATTATGTCCTCTGGTTTTACCATTTTCCTTTCTCTGAAAAAGATTTTGTTCTACGTTAATACCCTTCAACTATTTGAACGTCTGAATCATATCTCCCCTGTCTCTCCTTTCCTCTAGGGTATACATATTCAGGGCTTCCAGTCTCTCCTCATACGTCTTCTGGCACAAGCCTCCTATCATTTTCGTCGCCTTCCTCTGGACCGCCTCAAGTCTTCTTATGTCCTTCGCCAGATACGGTCTCCAAAATTGAACACAATACTCCAAGTGGGGCCTTACCAATGACCTGTACAGGGGCATCAAAACCTTCTTCCTTCTACTGACTACGCCTCTCTTTATACAGCCCAGCATCCTTCTGGCAGCAGCCACTGCCTTGTCACACTGTTTTTTTCACCTTTAGATCTTCGGACACGATCACCCCAAGGTCCCTCTCCCCGTCCTTGCATATCAGCTTCTCTCCTCCCAGCATATACGGTTCCTTCCTATTATTAATCCCCAAATGCATTACTCTGCATTTCTTTGCATTGAATTTTAGTTGCCAGGCATTAGACCATTCCTCTAACTTTTGCAGATCCTTTTTCATATTTTCCACTTCCTCTTCGGTGTCTACTCTGTTACAAATCTTGGTATCATCTGCAAAAAGGCACACTTTTCCTTCTAACCCTTCAGCAATGTCACTCACAAACATATTGAACAGGATTGGCCCCAGCACTGATCCCTGAGGGACTCCACTACTCACCTTTCCTTCCTTCGAGCAACTTCCATTAACCACCACCCTCTGGCGTCTATCTGACAGCCAGTTTCTGACCCAGTTCACCACTTTGAATCCTAACTTCAGTCCTTCAAGTTTGTTCAACAGCCTCCTATGAGGAACTGTATCAAAGGCTTTGCTGAAATCCAAGTAAATTACATCTAGCATATGTTCTCGATCCAGCTCTCTGGTCACCCAATCAAAAAATTCAATCAGGTTTGTTTGGCACGATTTTCCTTTTGTAAAGCCATGTTGCCTCGGATCCTGTAACCCATTAGATTCAAGGAAGTACACTATCCTTTCTTTCAGCAAAACTTCCATTATTTTTCTAACAACTGAAGTGAGGCTCACCGGCCTGTAGTTTCCTGCTTCATCCCTGTGACCACTTTTATGAATTGGGACCACATCCGCTCTCCTCCAATCCCCAGGAATCACTCCTGTCTCCAGAGATTTGTTGAACAAGTCTTTAATAGGACTCGCCAGAACCTCTCTGAGCTCCCTTAGTATCCTGGGATGGATCCCGTCTGGTCCCATCGCTTTGTCCACCTTCAGTTTTTCAAGTTGCTCATAAACACCCTCCTTCGTGAACGGCGCAGAATCTACTCCATTTTCTCGTGTAACTTTGCTAGACAATCTCGGTCCTTCTCCAGGATTTTCTTCTGTAAACATAGAACAGAAGTATTTGTTTAGCACATTCACTTTCTCCTCATCACTTTCCACATATTGGTTTCCAGCATCTTTTAGCCTAGCAATTCCATTTTTCATCTTCCTCCTTTCACTAATATATCAGAACCATTTGTTCTTCCGCCTGTGCTTTCGCCAGACGTATCTCTCTCTTGGCTTCTTTCAGTTTCACCCTGTAGTCCTTTCTGCTCTCCTCTTCTTGGTTTTGGTCAGACAAAATTTGCTTAGAAGTTTCATCATTGGCAGTCTATGCTTTCTGTCCAGGGCCTGATACTGTGGAATGCCATACCTTTGCCTTTACGCTAATCTAACATGCTTTTGCATTTCAGAAAAGGGGTGAAAACTTTGCTGTTTGAGATCTTCTTTGGTGCAAGCCTTTTGCCCACTTGAGTTGCTCTATTCTTTCTTATACTGTGTTGTTTTGCTGTTTTGTATTTGTGTGTAGTATTTTTGGTAATTATGTATGTAATTTTTGCTCCTCGCTTAGATTTGTGAATAGGCAGGTTATAAATAATTTTAAATAAATAAATACATTTCAAGGTTTTCATCTACCTGACATTAAAAGCCTTCAACTCATCTGAAATATAGCTTAGTTAGGCCTGGATTCACTAAGCTTACTGATCGTGCCCCGACCAGTTTGCGACCCTGACCCGATTCACTAACCTTCCTCCCAATCTGATCCGCACCCAATCCAATCCGCACATGCAAATGAGGGGAAATGGCATGCAAAGTAGGAAGCCAGTGATTCACTAAAGAGAAGAAGGAATACCGACTGGGCTGGCCGATCAAAAAAGAAGCGACTGCTGAGGACCAGCCGCTCATGTCCTTTCCGACTGTCTTGCTCTCTGCCACCCTGAAATCCCAGCCCTGACATAAAACATCTCCCTTGTGTAAAAGTGCCTTGCTCTCTGCCGCCCTGCCTCTCTGCCACCCTTCAAGCCCGTGGTTTTAACCCGCGGGTTAAAAGCATGTTCTAATCTGGCTGCAGCTTGGCTGGGCAGTGGGGAGCATCATTGTGGAGGCCGGTAACGTAACACACTGGTTGAGGTAGTCGGAGGCTTGCTGCCAATCCACCCCCCCCCCCTTTGTTTTGACCTCGCTTGTGCGGTCTGAGCTTGCATCATGATCACTCTGCAGCAATCCATGGGGTCGCTGTGGGGCGTGCCTCTGATTGCCTTAATTTGCATGAGGACATGTGAATTGGTCATCTGGGAAGACGGCCATGGATCACCCAATAAGGTGAGCTTTAATGAATCTAGCCCTTAATCTCTAGAACTAAATGCTGGGATCATGACACTTTTTCTCAAAGCTGAACACTGGTTACTGACATCAGCTAGAATTTTCTTTAAGATCTTGACCCTAGTTCCAACATACAACATGCTGGTCTTCCAACTTTCTTATTTGGCTTACTTATTGCCTATATATCATCTTGCATTTTGCACTCAACTTACCAAAACCTATTAGTTATTGCCTCATTTCATCAAATTCAATTTGACAATATTTGTTCCTCAATTTTCAGTGTAATTTGAGCCTGTCTTATGGAAATTACTTGCACCTTGATCCCTCCTATCAAAAGTTTTCAGCAGGTTTAAATGCTTAATTGTTTGAAAAAATCTTTCAGGAATTGATCAATTATTGGTTTAACCTAGATTTGAGGGAGGAGGACAGTGTTGGGACTGGCAGAGCATGAAATTTTAGTATAATAGCTTTTTCTCACAGAATCTGTCCTTTCTTTTCTATACAACATTGGAGTTCTGTTCCTTTTATTATACTAATATTTTTAAATGTTTGAATTGTAAACTGCACAGATGGTTCCCAATACACTTGAAAACTTGAAATTTGCTTGCACATGGGTTGTCTAAAAGTAAATGCTTTCTTTTTACCTTGTGTACTTTTATGGTGTAATCCATAAGATAATATAAGGGTAAATCAAAAAGTAAAAGCATAATACATTTAAAAGCTTTAAAATAAGTAACTGCCAGGAGTGTCAGGGGGCTTTCAGAGGTGTCGGGGCATTGTGGGGTTTTGCGGAGGACCCCGACAGTGGGCCTTTTAATTTAAAAGTATGAGGGGAGCGATAGGTTGTTGGGGATGGTGGCAGGGAACTTCAGTGGTGGTCGGAAGTGGCTGGAGGAAGTGGGCATCTCTTCTGCCAATCTTGTACAGGGTGTTGGGAGGGGGGGTGTCCAGACAGTGGCAGGTAAGGGGGGGGGGTAGTATTGGCGTGAAGGGGCACTCTTCTTTTTGCTGCTTTCCCTGCCAGTTAATCAGCTGAGCTAGCGGGACTTAGGGAAACCTGCGGCTCGGTTGATCGGGGCAGGGATAGCAGCTTTGACAGAATGGAGGAACTGTGCTTAGTGATTGCTCTACTGAGCAAATGCCAGGCACAGCTCTTCCCGCTCTGTAATGAAGATATTCTGCACAAATAGTGTGCATATAATTTGCATGCTATTATGCTGAGAATCACCTGTAAAATAAAAGTTACTCCCACTATGGGCACTACATCGACTCAACGGATTTTATCAGCGAGCTTTGAGAATCTGGCTCTCAGATTCCAGACCAGTGGCTACCTTTCTGCCAGCAGAGTCCACATCAGATTATTTGTCACATGCTCACCCTGAACTTTGCAAGCCCAGCAAGAATCATAGTTTGAAACCTCATAGATTACATGCTGAGTGGGACCATGGCATGGAAGCATGCACTCATACTAAGTCAATGTGTTCTGGGCTGCCTGAAAAATATTGCTTCAGTAGCCAAAAACAAGCATCCAGCTCAAGGAGCCAAGTTGACACATGGAAGGTTGTTGCAGAGTTTTACCAAGAATAAAAAGGGGAGCAAGGATTCAGCAATTAAGCAAGAAGAAAGCTAAGGAGTCAAACCGGGGCAGTACTTGGAAAGACCTCCCAGGAAAAAGACTTGGGAGTTCTGATCGACAAGTTGATGAAGACGTCCACGCAATGTGCAGCGGCAGCGAAAAGGGCGAACAGAATGCTAGGAATGATAAAGAAGGGGATCATGAACAGATCGAAGAAGGTTATCATGCCGCTGTACCAGGCCATGGTGCGACCTCACCTGGAGTACTGCATCCAGCACTGGTCGCCGTACATGAAAAGGACACGGTACTACTCGAAAGGGTCCAGAGAAGAGCAACTAAAATGGTTAAAGAGCTGGAGGAGTTGCCGTTCAGTGTTCCTAATTAGAAAAATTATACTACAACTCTAGGTATTTTCCTGTATTAGGATTGATGGATGTCTATTCTTTTTTTTTCCTTTTAGCATTGATCTCTTGTCTCCCTTCTTATTATGGCCTTGTAACTTTGCATATTAATTATTCTTTGTTATAACTGATTGCTTATATGATGCATCTATGGAATATTGTTTTTCCTGTACAAGTGTATTTTATTTGGTCTTTATATTTAAATCTCAATAAAAGTAAAATTTAAAAAAAACTTTAGGCGCCCCCCCCCCCCCTATTTATACCATTGTTTTCTTGGCTTAAATACCAGTGCCTAAGTCATGGAAAACACACCCATGATCCACCCTTAACCAAGCCTACTTTCTAGTAGGCACATTAAACTAGGCACCAAGCTTAAAGTATTAGGTACCTACCAAGTTAGGTGCCTAGAGAACAATTAATTTTAATTTAAGCTAATTATTATTGAATCAATAGTTTTATGTGGTATATAAATTTTTAAATAAATAAATAGAATAGTTAAGCCCTGGAACACATTACCAGTGGTTGTGGTAAAAGCGGATGGCATAGCTGGTTTTAAGAAAGGTTTAGACAAGTTCCTGGAGAAAAAGTCCATAGTCTGTTATTGAGAAAGACATGGGGGAAGCCATTGCTTGCCCTGTATCGGTAGAATGGAATATTGCTACTCCTTGGGTTTTGGCCATGTACTAGTGACCTGGATTGGCCACCATGAGAACGGGCTACTGGGCTTCATGGACCATTGGTCTGACCCAGTAAGGCTATTCTTTTGTTCTTATGTTGCACTTAACACCATACAGTGCTTTTGTTTCCCCACAAAATGGCACATATGCTTATGTGGTAAATTGAACAAAATGAATGATTTGCTATGGCCTTAATTTTGTTTTGTTTGACAATGAAATTATATGTAATAGCCTTTTTGAATGAATTTCCTCATTTTCAAATGAATCTATAGTGTAGATTCCTAGTGGTTGATAGAACTAGAAAGATATGAATGGAACTATTTGCTGAACTTCCCACATGGGGGGAGGGGATCACACTGCTTCATTCTTCTAGTGACTGCAATAATTATCCTATTCACTAACTCTGTCTCAGAAGTCACCCCCAAGGCAACAGAAGTACTAAATCGGATGGAACAATGGATGACTGAATTCAGACGAAAACTAAACTCAGAGAAAACAAAATTTTTCATAGCATCGCCACACCCACTTGACATTAAAACACCATTGTGTATCAATAACCTTAGTTATCCCATTCAACCCACTATAAAAATATTGGGAGTAACACTGGACCAGAGCCTGACCATGAAAGATCCTAATTTGAAAAATCTTTCTCACATCAGAGCTTACTTCGATGTCTCAGCATTTCGAATTCTGGTACAATCCCTTATACTGAGTCATCTCGATTATTGTAACATCGCCTACTTGGCACTCCCACAAAAGAATATGCGGCGATTGCAACTGGTACAAAATGCAGTGGTCAGACTACTTTGTGGACTGAAGAAGTTTGACCACGTAACACCTTCTTATCAACTTCTACACTGGCTGCCGATGGAGGCACGTGTGAAATTCAAGTTTGGTTGTTTTTGCTTGAAGGTACTTTATGGCTTAGCCCCTAAATATATAACAGACCTTTTCTCTTTCTCAACCAACAGACATAGGCGAAGCTCACACCCAAACTTTTTTTTCCACCGGTCAGAGGCTGTAAATTTAAAAGTCATCACCAAGATCTTTTCTCACATCAAGCAGCTCTGTGGAGTAAAGACCTAGAACAATTACTCGTGCCTACTACCTATAGGGAATTCAGGAAATGTCTAAAAACACATCTGTTCCTGAAATACTTAGGAAACCAACCTATACAATCCTAGCCCTCAACAAATGATCTCTAGAACTGTCAATCACCAAGTCTATACTTTGTTGATTCCACTCTATCTGTAACATCTGTAATCATTGTAAACCACATAGAACTTCACGGTCCTGCGGTATATAAAAAATTGTTGTTGTTATTATTATTATTATTACAATAGCTCCTAATCTAGTGGCAGATCCACATTTCAGGAGTTGGAGTTTGGAAGGTAGAAAATGTGTTCTTTCCTCTCTTTCTGCAGTGGTTGTAGGTATGATGTCACAATAGGGTCCTTTTATTTCAAAAATCCAACGTTGCTCTTTATAATTCAATATAGATTCAACATCACTTTTCTGTGCATGCAATAAGCTATACATTGGGACATCTATGTGCGCTATACAGACACGCTTAACTGAACATAAATCTAGGTTAAAGAACAAAAAAGAATTAGCACCTATGATAGCTCATTGGGAACAGACAGGTCATTATACTTTAGATTTTAAATGGAGGATTTTGGAACAAATAGTGTCTGGGTTGGAGGGAGGTGACGTTGAATCTCTATTGAATTACAAAGAGCAAAGTTAGATTTTTGAATTAAACTCATTAGAGCCCTATAGGATAAATGCAGAGTTAGACTGGATGTCTCTTACATAATAGGCGTAGTGATGTCATAGATAAATGTAAGCGAAGTTGGGTAGTTTAAACGCTGAAGTGTCATATTGTGGAGTACAAGAAGACAAAAGAACTATGGTGAAAACTCAATAGGTACGCTATTATAACGATTTAAGGTGTAAGTTTTATAGAATAGTTTTACTTAGACAGTGATATATACAGTGGTACCTCAGTTCATGAGTGCACCGGTTTGCAAGACGAGCAAAACATTCGCAAAATCGGCGCCTCGGAAACCGAGCTTGCTTCGATTTGTGAGCGGCGCCCCCCGCGATCCAGCACCCTCCCCTCCACGATCTGGCAACCCCCGCTTGCATCACATCCCCCGCCGTGATCTGAAATCCCCCAGCACCCACCCGAACACGCTGCTTACCCCCATCTGGCCACCGGCACCGGCACTACCACACAGGACATGCCGGTGCCGGTGCCCGAAGATCTGCGTCTTCTTTGCTGGGCTTTGAGCATCTGCGCATGCTCAAGGCCTTCGAGTTCACGCTCTCTCCGAGATTCTCACCAATTTGAATCTTGGAGTTTAACCATAAGGACTGACATGTGGATTGATAAATTGGAATAGGTATTATGTTATTAATAAATTTTAATGTCTGACATGTAGATAATAAAATTCTATTGTCCTTATAAATCCTTGGTTACTTGATATTTAAAATGTGACACAATCGCAATGGGGACAGGAGTTGCCATTCCAAGTTAAGCCTGTCCAGAAGATGCTCCAAGACTCCAAGAAGGATCCAATATATACCCTGCCACAAGATAAAATATGATATAACTTGTCAAACTTTAAAAATTATTTATACAACTTGACTTTTTTTTTTTTTTTTTTTTACCAAAGGGGTCCTTTTATTAAGGCGTACTAACCGATTTAGCGCGCACTAAAGATTAGCACACGCTAATCCATTATATTCTGTGGGCGCCTTAGCATTTAGCATGTACTAATCTATAGCGCAAGCTATATTGGTTAGTGCATCTTAATAAAAGGACCCCAAAAGTTATTTTTATTAGTTCTTATATACCGCTGCGACCTTACGGTTCTGTGTGGTTTACAGGTCAAGAGTTACTAACAGTATAGCAGATCATAATCTATATATATAAAATCGGAGGTATGTATGTGTGTATGTGTGTGTGTATGTGTGTATGTGCCGCGATCACGAAAAAACGGCTTGACCGATTTGAACGAAACTTGGTATGCAGATCCCTCACTACCTGGGATGATATGTTCTGGGGGTCTCGCGGCCCACCTGCACACGTGGGCGGAGCTACAAACATAAAATCATATTTCACCCATTCATGTCAATGGAAAAAATGTAAAAAGCTGCCATTCTAACAGTAATTCAAAAACGGCTTGACCGATTTGAACGAAACTTGGTATGCAGCTCCCTCACTACCTGGGGTGATATGTTCTGGGGGTCTCGTGGCCCACCTGCACACGTGGGCGGAGCTACAAACATAAAATCATATTTCACCCATTCATGTCAATGGAAAAAATGTAAAAAGCTGCCATTCTCAAAGTAATTCAAAAACGGCTTGACCGATTTGAACGAAACTTGGTATGCAGATCCCTCACTACCTGGGGTGATATGTTCTGGGAGTCTCGCGGCCCACCTGCACACGTGGGCGGAGCTACAAACAGAAAATCAGATTTCACCCATTCATGTCAATGGAAAAAAATGTAAAAAGCTGCAATTCTCACAGTAATTCAACAACGGCTTGACCGATTTGACCGAAACTTGGTATGCAGATCCCTCACTACCTGGGGTGATATGTTCTGGGGGTCTCGCGGCCCACCTGCACACGTGCGCGGAGCTACAAACATAAAATCATATTTCACCCATTCATGTCAATGGAAAAAATGTAAAAAGCTGCCATTCTAACAGTAATTCAAAAACGGCTTGACCGATTTGAACGAAACTTGGTATGCAGCTCCCTCACTACCTGGGGTGATATATTCTGGGGGTCTCGTGGCCCACCTGCACAGGTGGGCGGAGCTACAAACATAAAATCATATTTCACCCATTCATGTCAATGGAAAAAATGTAAAAAGCTGCCATTCTCACAGTAATTCAAAAACGGCTTGACCGATTTGAACGACACTTGGTATGCAGATCCCTCACTACCTGGGGTGATATGTTCTGGGGGTCTCGCGGCCCTCCTGCACACGTGGGTGGAGCTACAAACATAAAATCATATTTCACCCATTCATGTCAATGGAAAAAATGTAAAAAGCTGCCATTCTAACAGTAATTCAAAAACGGCTTGACCGATTTGAACGAAACTTGGTATGCAGCTCCCTCAGTACCTGGGGTGATATGTTCTGGGGGTCTCGTGGCCCACCTGCACACGTGGGCGGAGCTACAAACATAAAATCATATTTCACCCATTCATGTCAATGGAAAAAATGTAAAAAGCTGCCATTCTCAAAGTAATTCAAAAACGGCTTGACCGATTTGAACGAAACTTGGTATGCAGATCCCTCACTACCTGGGGTGATATGTTCTGGGAGTCTCGCGGCCCACCTGCACACGTGGGCGGAGCTACAAACAGAAAATCAGATTTCACCCATTCATGTCAATGGAAAAAATGTAAAAAGCTGCAATTCTCACAGTAATTCAACAACGGCTTGACCGATTTGACCGAAACTTGGTATGCAGATCCCTCACTACCTGGGGTGATATGTTCTGGGGGTCTCGCGGCCCACCTGCACACGTGCGCGGAGCTACAAACATAAAATCATATTTCACCCATTCATGTCAATGGAAAAAATGTAAAAAGCTGCCATTCTAACAGTAATTCAAAAACGGCTTGACCGATTTGAACGAAACTTGGTATGCAGCTCCCTCACTACCTGGGGTGATATATTCTGGGGGTCTCGTGGCCCACCTGCACAGGTGGGCGGAGCTACAAACATAAAATCATATTTCACCCATTCATGTCAATGGAAAAAATGTAAAAAGCTGCAATTCTCACAGTAATTCAACAACGGCTTGACCGATTTGACCGAAACTTGGTATGCAGATCCCTCACTACCTGGGGTGATATGTTCTGGGGGTCTCGCGGCCCACCTGCACACGTGCGCGGAGCTACAAACATTAAATCAGAATTCACCCATTCATGTCTATGGAAAAAATGTAAAAAGCTGCCATTCTCACAGTAATTCCAACTACCTGGGGTGATATGTTCTGGGGGTCTCGCGGCCCACCTGCACACATGGGCGGAGCTACAAACAGAACATCAGATTTCACCCATTCATGTCAATGGAAAAAATGTAAACAGCTGCCATTCTCACAGTACTTCAAAAACGGCTTGACCGATTAGAACGAAACTTGATATGCTGATCCCTCACTACCTGGGGTGATATGTTCTGGGGGTCTCGCGGCCCACCTGCACACGTGGGCGGAGCTACAAACATTAAATCAGATTTCACCCATTCATGTCTATGGAAAAAATGTATAAAGCTTGCCATTCTCACAGTAATTCCAACTACCTGGGGTGATATGTTCTGGGGGTCTCGCGACCCACCTGCACACGTGGGCGGAGCTACAAACAGAACATCAGATTTCACCCATTCATGTCAATGGTAAAATTGTAAAACGCTGCCATTCTCACAGTACTTCAAAAACGGCTTGACCGAATTGAACGAAACTTGGTATGAAGATCCCTCACTACCTGGGGTGATATGTTCTGGGGGTCTCGCGGCCCACCTGCACACGTGGGCGGAGCTACAAACAGAAACTGAGATTTCACCCATTCATGTCAATGGAAAGGATGTAAAAAGCTGCCATTCTCACAGTAATTCAAAAACGGCTTGACCGATTTGAACGAAACTTGGTATGCAGATCCCTCACTACCTGGGGTGATATGTTCTGGGGGTCTCGCGGCCCACCAGCACACGTGGGCGGAGCTACAAATAGAACATCTGATTTCACCCATTCATGTCAATGGAAAAAATGTAAAAAGCTGCCATTCTCACAGTAATTCAAAAACGGCTTGACCGATTTGAACGACACTTGGTATGCAGATCCCTCACTACCTGGGGTGATATGTTCTGGGGGTCTCGCGGCCCTCCTGCACACGTGGGTGGAGCTACAAACAGAAAATCAGATTTCTCCCATTCATGTCAATGGAAAAAATGTAAACAGCTGCCATTCTCTCAGTAATTCAAAAACAGCTTTACCGATTTGAACGAAACTTGGTATGCCGATCCCTCACTACCTGGGGTGATATGTTCTGGGGGTCTCGCGGCCCACCTGCACATGTGGGCGGAGCTACAAACAGAAAATCAGATTTCACCCATTCATGTCAATGGAAAAATTGTACACAGCTGCCATTCTCACAGTAAATAATAAACGGCTTGACCGATTTGATCGAAACTTGGTATGCTGATCCCTCACTACCTGGGGTGATATGTTCTGGGGGTCTCTTCACCCAAGAATTTATATGTTCTTGCTCCTGGAGTTGAAACTAAAAATGTTGTTTATAATCAAGTTTTGTGTTTGTTGTATTTTATTCATTTTGTCAAATATTTCGCATTATAATTTGATTATTGCACTTTTTATAAAGCTGTAAAAATATAATTTCATTCACCACTATAAAGTATCTTTATTTGAATCCATTTACTGTGTTATTGCTATAATTAAATACCCGTGCAACGCCGGGTCATCAGCTAGTCTATATATATAAAATCGGAGGTATGTATGTGTGTATGTATGTATGTGTGTGTGTATGTGCTGCGATCACGCAAAAACGGCTTGACCGATTTGAACGAAACTTGGTATGCAGATCCCTCACTACCTGGGATGATATGTTCTGGGGGTCTCGCGGCCCACCTGCACACATGGGCGGAGCTACAAACAGAAAATCAGATTTCACCCATTCATGTCAATGGAAAAAATGTAAAAAGCTGCCATTCTCACTGTAATTCAAAAACGGCTTGTCCGATTTGAACGAAACTTGGTATGCAGATCCCTCACTACCTGGGGTGATATGTTCTGGGGGTCTCGCGGCCAACCTGCACACGTGGGCGGAGCTACAAACAGAAAATCAGATTTCACCCATTCATGTCAATGGAAAATATGTAAAAAGCTGCCATTCTCACAGTAATTCAAAAATGGCTTGACCGATTTGAACGAAACTTGGTATGCTGATCCCTCACTACCTGGGGTGATATGTTCTTGGGGTCTCGCGGCCCACAACTCTATGTTGCTTGCTCAAGGGTGTGTTCACCCAAGAATTTATATGTTCTTGCTCCAGGAGGTAAAACTAAAATTGTTGTTTATAATCACGTTTTGCGTTAGTTGTATTGTATTCATTTTGTCAAATATTTCACATTATAATTTGAATATTGTACTTTTTATTAAGCTGTAAAAAAATAATTTCATTCACCACTATAAAGTATCTTTATTTGAATCCATTTACAGTGTTATTGCTATAATTAAATACCCGTGCAACGCCATGGCATCAGCTATCTTCTATATATATAAAATCGGAGGTATGTATGTGTGTATGTATGTGTGTGTGTATGTGCTGCGATCACGCAAAAACGGCTTGACCGATTTGAACGAAACTTGGTATGCAGATCCCTCACTACCTGGGATGATATGTTCTGGGGGTCTCGCGGCCCACCTGCACACGTGGGCGGAGCTACAAACAGAAAATCAGATTTCACCCATTCATGTCAATGGAAAAAATGTAAAAAGCTGCCATTCTCACTGTAATTCAAAAACGGCTTGTCCGATTTGAACGAAACTTGGTATGCAGATCCCTCACTACCTGGGGTGATATGTTCTGGGGGTCTCGCGGCCAACCTGCACACGTGGGCGGAGCTACAAACAGAAAATCAGATTTCACCCTTTCATGTCAATGGAAAATATGTAAAAAGCTGCCATTCTCACAGTAATTCAAAAATGGCTTGACCGATTTGAACGAAACTTGGTATGCTGATCCCTCACTACCTGGGGTGATATGTTCTTGGGGTCTCGCGGCCCACAACTCTATGTTGCTTGCTCAAGGGTGTGTTCACCCAAGAATTTATATGTTCATGCTCCAGGAGGTGAAACTAAAATTGTTGTTTATAATCACGTTTTGCGTTAGTTGTATTGTATTCATTTTGTCAAATATTTCACATTATAATTTGAATATTGTACTTTTTATTAAGCTGTAAAAAAATAATTTCATTCACCACTATAAAGTATCTTTATTTGAATCCATTTACAGTGTTATTGCTATAATTAAATACCCGTGCAACACCGTGGCATCAGCTATCTTCTATATATATAAAATCGGAGGTATGTATGTGTGTATGTATGTGTGTGTGTATGTGCCGCGATCACGCAAAAACGGCTTGACCGATTTGAATGAAACTTGGTATGCAGATCCCTCACTACCTGGGGTGATATGTTCTGGGGGTCTCGCGGCCCACCTGCACACATGGGCGGAGCTACAAACAGAAAATCAGATTTCACCCATTCATGTCAATGGAAAATATGTAAAAAGCTGCCATTCTCACAGTAATTCAAAAATGGCTTGACCGATTTGAACGAAACTTGGTATGCTGATCCCTCACTACCTGGGGTGATATGTTCTGGGGGTCTCGCGGCCCACAACTCTATGTTGCTTGCTCAAGGGTGGGTTCACCCAAGAATTTATATGTTCTTGTTCCAGGAGGTGAAACTAAAATTGTTGTTTATAATCATGTTTTGCGTTAGTTGTATTGTATTCATTTTGTCAAATATTTCACATTATAATTTGAATATTGTACTTTTTATTAAGCTGTAAAAAATAATTTCATTCACCACTATAAAGTATCTTTATTTGAATCCATTTACAGTGTTATTGCTATAATTAAATACCCGTGTAACGCCGGGGCATCAGCTAGTCGGTCATAAAATTTAACAGAAAGTAAATTTCCAACAATTTGAAAAGCTAAAATTAATCATGCTAATTGTTCTTTTAATGGCCATACATTAATGCTAACATTAGTGCATGTCCATAAAGGAAATGGTAGAAAATAAGGCATTTTTTATAGCTGTAGTAAAAATGGCCTTTAGTACATGAGAAAGACCTGTGTAAGAGCACACTAAAACTAATCCTTACTGCAGCTTTGGAAAAGGCCCCAGGCAGGAGCATTTACTTCCTTGCAGTGTAATTTGCTGTGGATCCCTTGCAAAGGCTTCTTGTTTTAGTATTCCAGTTATGGGGTTTTCATTCCATTTTTCTATTTATTTGTTGAGTTTCCCTTTGTAAAGGAAGACAGTTTATCATTCCTTGGACCTATGTCCAGAGGGAGGAAGCTGCCTTCTAATTATTTCCTGAAGCTGAGACAATAGAATCTGGATGTACTTAGGTTAGATATGGAGGGCAATGGTAGAATCAAGACTGAGAGGTGTGACCGACTCAGCACAGGCTTAATCCCAAGTAAAAGCAGCATTAAGAACTTGCGGTCCCTCACCAAGATTGCTGACCAGGTCAGTAGCAGTAGTCAGGAGTCAGCTGGCTACTCTACAGATGTGGAGGCTGAGTAGGACAGGGACTGGCCACTCAGCCATACTCAAAAAAATACATTTCAGAACAGTTTTAAGTCTAAGCCAATGAGATGTATTGCTTTCAAGGAGAAGTCTGTCACTTTAAGGCAGTCCCCAGGAAGGCAGTATAGAGAAAGCCAGGCTCTACAGTTAAGAAAAATGGATCCCCCTCCCCCGTTCCAGGTGCAGCGGGCATGGCTATCACAGGCTTAAAATGCAAGGCTTAGAACAGCAGAGGAGGTAGAAGTTGTAACTAAAGGGTGCAGGGAGCAGTACAGAGAAGGCTGGAGCAGTGCCCTTCTCATGAGCATTGGCTACGTCAGGAGATTGAGATGACCGAAGAAAGATTGGCAGTGCCACAAACTTCCAGGGATCATTCAAGCTGGGAAGCTATGGATATTATCTGTGAACCTGAGGGGCTAAGTTTTTGCCCTAACTTCAAGGAGGTGGGCCCCTAATGAGCCAAGCAGAAGTGTTCTTAAGTCCTGCACTATCATAGTTTGCCTGTGTGTTGTTTTTTTAAATTTGTTCTGGGCAGCAAACCTCTGTAGGAGAAACCCAGAGACTGTTTATGGGAAGTTTTTTTTTTCCTTTTCCCTCCTAAACAAAGACTGTATAATAAAAGTGAAGAAACCAGGAGAAATTGCAGCAGAATTAAGAAGGCTTTTTTTTTCTGCTTGTTAAATATTGATGTTTTGTTCCTACTATCCTTTATTGGCTGAAAGGTTTTGGTTTTTCCAGAGGGGGATTTCTTTTTCTTTTCCCTCTTAATGCTAAGCTAGGGCAGTCATTACAGCCAGGTGGGAACTATTTTGCTCTGATAATTTGAGAACAGAGTTTGGAGGAATAAAGCCAGAACTAGAGGCTTGTCATTTATTTTTGGTTTTATACATGAAAGTTAATGTGAAACTTTGTCTCTCCTTTTACCTGAGCCAGACCTCATTCATCCTTGTTTCCAGGAGGGAAAGGTCTGATTCCTGTGGGAAGATACTTACCTGAAGGCAGCCATCATTGGGCCTAATTACACCACAGCTTCCACCTGCCACACAAACAGTCTCAAGCAACCAAATTAAACAGTGTTTATTTTTCTGCTTGTATCTCAATAATGCTTTAATGCCTGTAAAGAACTGCAAGTCTTTAAAAGTATCAACCTAACAGAAAAATCCAAGTTGAAAAGTATTTTGTTTTGATGCAAACTGTTACCTGTTTATCCTTCAATGTTTGGTAATTACCAGCTAAGCCATTCTGACCAGTGCCCAGTAAAAGGGCTAAAATAAAAGTTATTATTTTTGCACTAAATTCTTTTGTGTGCTGGTGTGTTTTTACTGGAGTAGCCAGTACACTTGAAGGCCCTAGGCAAGTGCCTGGGCCAGTTTCAGGCCAACAGGGTTAGCTCAGTTCCAGGGGTACAAGCTGCGTGTCTGAGTTTGGTTCCCACCAGCGCTCTCTGCTGTCCTGACTAGAGGTGTGGTAGGTGACAGAGGTTATAAAATCCTGATGATTCAACAAGTCACTATGAGACCTTAACTCCACAAAGACGAACAGGGTTGGAGCTGGCACGTTAGTGGACAAAGTGAAGAGTGCTTGCAGTAGGTAGCTTGATGGGTAGCACAGTAGACTAATTTTTGCAGAGCTTGGTGATTAGTTGGGTTAGGTCTGAAGTATACTAGACCAGAATAATTGGGCACATTGAATGGGACAGCTGGCTTTATTCTGCTGCTCTCTACTATACAGTAGATACATTTAGATGTAGAAAAGTCCACAATATTTGCAATCTTTCTCTGTAATGGTTACAATTAAAGTAGAAGCTAGATTCTCACCCTCCGTGATTTTCTTCTCAGTGTTCAAGGATAAACTCTTCACAAGATGGGAACATACTGAGTCAGTCCAGAGGTACATCAAGTCCAGTATTAACAGTGGTCAATCCAGATCTCACAAGTACCTAGCGGGATCCCAAAAGGTAGATGGGTTCCATGTCGCTTACCTCCAGGAATAGGAAGTTCACCTTAATGGTTTATGGATTTTTCCTCCAAGAATTTGTGTAGTGCTACATGCATTTGGTAACGCTACAGAAATAATAAATACAGTAGTAGTAGTAATTTGTCCAAATCTTTCCTACATTGAGCTACATTAGCTACTTTTACCACATTATCTGTCAACAGTTTCAGGAGCTTAGTTATGCACTTTGCCTTGCTATTTGGAAGTATGGCAGTGTCGGATGTCCAAATCCTGCGTTTGCAAAATTGGGATTTGGATGCTTCAAGCACATGGATGTACATTTCAGTATTTTGGGACATATATATGCTACAAAAAAAGCACCTTAATGATGTGCAGGTGTCCAGATTTCCTGAATTTTTATAAATCCATTTCTTCAAACATATTGTTGGAAGGGGTACTTCATATTGAATAGTTCATCTGGCAGCTTTTAATTCCAAAGGCCCTCAGGACATTTATTTTATCTTGGTTTGCTCCCCTCCTTTATTCAGTACATGGACATTCTTCTCCAAGGGTATAGGTTCTCTCTTGGGGGAGGGCAAAAAGGGATTTCCTTTCATGCTCAGATGACGTTTCCCCCCCCCCTAATACAGATAACTTTATTGATGACTGATGCAAAACAAAAAGTAGCCTTTCTTATCTGAGGTTGTATCGAAGTATGTAAACATATTTATAGCTGTTCCCATGTATCTCCTTCATCATAATAACATAAGGAGAGCCTTACTGGGTCAGACCAATGGTCCATCAAACCCAGTAGCTCACTCTTACCTAGTACTTGGCCAAGGCCAAAACCCAAACCCAAGAAGTAGCAACATTCTATGCTACTGATCCAGGGCGAGCAGTGGCTTCCCCCATGTTTTTCTCAATAACAGACTATGGACTTTTCCTCCAGGAAATTGTCCAAACCTTTCTTAAAACCAGCTACGTTATCTGCTCTTACCACAACCTCTGGCAACGTGTTTCAGAGCTTAACTCTTCTCTGAGTGAAAAATGTTTTCCTCCTATTGATTTTGAAAGCATTTCCTTGCAACTTTATCTAGTGCCCCCTAGTCTTTGTAATTTTTGATGGAGTAAAAAACTGATCCACTTATACCCATTGTACTCCACTCAGGATTTTGTAGACTTCAATGACATCTCCCCTCAGCCATTTTTATTCCCAAGCTGAAGAGCCCTAACCTATTAAGTCTTTCCTCATACAAGAGGAGTTCCATCCCCTTTATCATCTTGGGCAATCTTCTTTGAACCTTTTCTAGTGCCAATGTATCTTTCTTGAGATAAGGAGAACTAGTCCTTGTATTTTTAGAAAGAGTAAACAAGCAATTCATGTCTACCCATTTCACTCTATTCAGTATTTTATACACCTCTGCCATATCTCCCCTGAGCTGCCTCTTCTCCAAGGTGAAAAGCCCTAGCTGCTTTAGCCTTTCCTCGTAGGGAAGAAGTCGTACCATACCCTTCATCATTTTCATTGCTCTTCTCTGTACCTTTTCTACTTCTTTTCTATCTTTTTTTGAGATGCGGTGACCAGTATTCAAGTTGCCGTTGCACCATGGAGCAATACAAAGGCATTGCAATATTCTCATTTTGTTTTCTATTCCTAATAGCCTAATAACCTTGGGTTCTGTATCCCCAACTCCTCTATGTCATGTCTGTCCAAGTTAGATTATAAGTTCTTCCAAGTAGGAACTGTCTCTTTAATGTCAAAATGTACAGCACTGCTTATGCCCTTCAGCGTTATAGAAGTGATAAATAGTAGTAGGAATTGGAAGACTTTTTGGGACTGAGATTGGGCCTGGTGTGGTGGGTGGAGGGGATAGGAATGGAGGAGGTGCAGAACACGGGGAAATATTCCATTTAAGGAGATGGGGGAATGCGGAAGTGTGAATAAGGAGACAGATTTTAAATAGAGTACAAAACAGCTGAGTCTGATATATCATAGGGAAGAGGGTGGGGCAGTGTAAGAAAGGATGGGGGTGCGTGGAGGGCAAGCCACAATGGGTGCAATTATAGCTTGCTACAGTCCTTACTGCACATAGCAGGCAACCACCTAGGAAAGGGGCGAGGCTATGCTTGGGCCAGGGGCGTGGCCATGCATCCTCTTTTTTTGTCATCACAAATAAGGTAACCCTATATGGGAGGAAGGGGGACAGCAACCACTGAGAGATTAAGGAGGTATCATGCCTTAATTCCTTCATTGGACCATTGCTCAATAATATAACGTAACATAAAAATGTATTTGTATCCTGCAATATCTTGCAGTTTGATACGGTTAACAAAAATAAAGAGAACTGAAAAGCTACAGTGAAATACATAGCATTAAACTTCCCAAAATTTTACAAATACGTTTTCAGTAACTTTCTAAAATGCAAGTAAGAGATTGACGCTGGCTATTAACTGACAAAAGTCCCAACTTGCAGCTTGAAATGACTATAATCGTCAAAAAAGAAATTCTTATATAAACAACCTTTTACAGATGGAAAAACAAATAAAGTGGAAGTACACAACAAACATCTTGAATTGGCAAATGTAAAATGCTCTACAGGATAACTAGGTGCAGGTCTTGTGACACTTTATAACATATACATCCAAATTTAACCCCCCCCCACACACACCTTTTAATAAACCGTAGCATGGTTTTTAGCGCCAGCTGTGGTGGTAACAGCTCCAATTCTTATAGAATTCCTATGAGCATCAGAGCTGTTGCCACTACGGCCGGCGCTACAGTTTAGTAAAAGGTAGAGTTAAAGATCACGCTTGCCTCAATAGGAAGCCAGTGTAACCTTCAGTAATAAGGTATCACATGGTCTTTCTTCTTTAAAGAGTAAACAAACAGCTGTATTTTGTATTATGCATAATCTGCAGAGGTTTTTTTTCTTTTTTTGATTATCCGCCAAATGGACTATATTGCAATAATCCGAAATATTCAAAACTAAGGATTGGACCAATAATGTAAATGGACATCCCTGAAACAGATCTAAATAAGGACATCCTTATTTTTAAACACAGATGTTTCCTCCATTTTTATTATTGTTGTTGAATGTCCAGATTTTAGGCCATCCCTAGCCCCATTCAAATCATACCCAGAATATGCCCCTTTGCTGCTTGGACATACTGCAGTGTTAGATGCCTCTATTCTGGTGGAATGTTCTACACCACATGGATATCCATTTCAGCTTTTTGAGAAATCCACATGATTTGAAAATGAGCGCCTATGTTTATTGCCCACAAAAATGTCCAAATATGAGGTTGACTGTGGCAATATATAACTATGTTTAGTCTTTTGGTTTGGTATCTCCAGATTGGTCAATTTCCAATTTCCATTTGACTACATCTGCTGTAACTGTCTGTGAGATACGTGATTTGGCATGGATGTGTGCATTGGCACATAAGGTGCTTACAATATGGGATCCTGGGGTGATTGCAGGATTTTCATTCATTCAAGCAGCAAAGAAGGGGCACGAGCCTTATATCTGTTTGGAGCAGCTGTTCTGCTACCCTCTTTTCTTCAGGCCAGATGCTCGGCTTTCCCCTGAGGAGATGTGAAGAAGAAGGAATGAAGTTGGGAATCAAAGACAAAAGATTAAGGCTGTTCAGTTAGAACTGCTGTTCGTTCATCTTAAGACAAAGCGAGACAAAGCAAACCACATATCCCCTCAAATCAATCTCTGACTTATTGCGTTCTTCTGATAGCTTTTACAATAAGAAGCCTTCTTTCTGAAGTGTCTGTGTGTGTGGCTATTATTTTTTGTATCCAGTTCATTAACTGACGTGCTGGGATCCCCTCAGGCAGCTGAGGCAGTTGTCTCTCTAGCAGGAAGCCGGCTTCAAAGAGAAATTTCACAAACACATTGCGTAAGACCTTCCTTTTTTCTTTTTTTTTTTTTTTTTGTCCTGCATCTGCGGGCTCTTGTTGGCTATTGCCATTTCATTAATTAAAAACAGAGTTCCGCACCTTCAGGATCTTTAATAGCAACACATGACATGATAATAGTCTTACAAAGAGGCTGGAACATAGGCAATATGTGTAGACCAACATCGGCACCTGCCAATTTTTCCTTAAGCATGCTGGTGTCAGAAAGTAATAAGGTATGCTCCACTGATGGGGGTTAAAGTTCCATCTGGCATCATTAATCGGTGGATGAGATTTGCACAAGGAGGAGTTAATTTTAAATTACTTGTGAACACAGGAATTAGTATAAGAAAAATGCCACTTTATTAAGGACATGATTGCCGCGAATTGGACCAATCTGAATATGAGGTGTGCCCACAAGGGGGCTTACACAGAGACTAGTGAGAAGGTTGCAGCAGCCTCCACCGATGTACCTGGAGAGTACTACTACTATTGCATTATGGTTTATTTATTTCTATCCCACCTTTC
Organism: Geotrypetes seraphini; assembly: GCF_902459505.1. Lineage (NCBI taxonomy): Eukaryota > Metazoa > Chordata > Amphibia > Gymnophiona > Dermophiidae > Geotrypetes > Geotrypetes seraphini. The sequence continues at coordinate 424,351,548 of NC_047084.1, forward strand.
CCAAAGCCGGTCATAATAGATACATACTCATCATCATAACAAACGTAACAATACATAAACAAATTACAAACATTTGAAAGTTCTTCACCTGAATAGAGGAAAGGAAAAAGTAATGGCTCTTTCTATGCTTTTAACATGACAATGCTGCCCAGAAATTTCGATGCTACTCTGTGACTAGAGAATGACATGGAGCCAAATTTTCTCCGTCCCCGTGGGAACTCATTTTCCCATCCCGCCCCTGTGAGTTCTTTTCCTATCCCTGCCCCATCAACGCAAACTCCATCCTCGTCTGCACAAGCCTCAAATACTTTAAAATCATAAATGCTTGAGGCTTGTGTGGTTAAGGCACAGCTTACAGGAATGGAGCAGGGATAGTGACAAAACTCACATGGAACAGGCCGGGGAAATTAAGTTCTTGCGGGGATGGGGACAAAATTGTTCCCGTGTCATTCTCTACTGTGAACAAAGCTTAACAAAATCTGCTAGACAGATGGCTTCAATCAATGAATAAGCTTCATATGAAAAGCTGTATTCCCAGTTATCCAAGGTCAATATTGTTATGAGAAGAAAGAAAAAAATCTAATGGTAGTGAGGATGCTGTATTCCCAGAAATGTCTTGGTCTTAGTTGTAGGGCTGGTGGGACAGTTATTTTGGAGCTCAGTTATTTTAGAAAAGAGGCATTCTACCTAATTAATGTCCAGACTTCTATATGGGCACTGAGATATTATCTTTTTGAGAACCTTTAAGTAACATACTTAAGCATTGCCAAACTGGGGCATAAAGGTCCATCAAACCTAGCATCCAGGTAACAGTGGCCAATCCAGGTCATACGTTCATGAAATAGTTAATGAACATATATGAGCCACAATTTTTCCCATTAAGGGCCCCCAACTTTGGAACAGTCTATTTCTGTAGCGCTACCATGCGCATGTAGCACTACACAAATTCTTGGAGGAAAAATCCATAAACCATTAAGGTGAACTTCCTATCCCTGGAGGCAAGCAACATGGAACCTATCTACATTTTGGGATCCTGCTAGGTACTTGTGAGATCTGGATTGACTACTGTTAATACTGGACTTGATATACCTCTGGACTGACTCAGTATATTCCCGTCTTGTGAAGAGTTTATCCTTGAACACTGAGAAGAAAAGTATCACGGAGGGTAAGAATCTAGCTTCTACTTTAATTGTAGCCATTCCAGAGAGGAGTTCCAACCTCTTTATCATCTTGGTCACTCTTGAACCTTTTCTAGTGCTGCTATATCTTTCTTGAGATAAGGAGACCAGAATTGAACGCAATACTCCAGGTGAGGTCGCACCATGGAGTACTAAAGAGGCATTATAATATTCTTAGTCTTCTTAACCATCCCTTTTTTAATAATTCCTAGCATCTTGTTTGCTTTGTTGGCCTCTGCTGCACATTGGGCGGAAGATTTCATTGTATTATCTACAATGATACCCAGATCTTGTTCTTGGGCACTAACCTCCAAGGTGGACCCTAGTTTCTGATAACTGTGAGTTGGGTTATTCTTCCCAATATGCATCACTTTGCATTTGTCCACATTAAATTTCATCTGCCACTTGGATACCCAGTCTTCCAATTTTCTAAGGTTTGCCTGCAATTTTTCACAATCTGCATGTGTTTTAACAACTTTGAACAGTTTAGTGTCATCTGCAAATTTAATCACTTCACTCATCGTTCCACTTTCTAGATCATTTATAAATAAGTTAAATAGACCAGTCCAAGTACAGATCCCTGTAGCACTCCACTGTTTACTCTCCTCCATTGAGAAAAATGACAATTTAACTTTACCCTCTGTTTTCTATCCGATCAATTCCTAATCCACAACTGAACTTTGCCACCTATCCCATGACTCTAATTTTCTCAGGAGCTTCTCATGAGGAACTTTATCAAAAGCTTTCTGAAAATCAACTGGCTCACCTTTATTCACACCTTCAAGGATTTGAATCAAATTGGTGAGGCAAGATCTCCCTCGGCTGAACCCATGCGGTGTCTGTGTCTGTGTTTTCTTTCACAGGCAAGCAGGACCATTACAACCAAACTAGAAGGAAATGTTGTAGCAGAATAGTATACGCCTTCTCACTACACTAAGATGATATGGTCCAGAGGCTAGGATCATACTGAGCTAGTTAAGGCCCTGAAAGGATCCTTATATTGTACTTCATTTCACAAAATATTAAGTGATGCCAAGTCTCACTCATTAGGAGTGTGTTACACTCATTTGAAAGCTTTCTCACTCATCAGAGCTTCAGTTCCAGTGTATTGATCTTGACAACTGCTTTCATGAGAGGAAAGCCTTAGAGAAGAAATCTGAGTACACCTTCCTACCCACTGTTTCCCCTTGCCCTGTCCCTTTTCACTTTACTGCAAGTACATGTGCTCAGAAATTGAAGTACATACTTTTAATCAGTGGCGTAGTAAAGGGTGGGGGATGGTCTGCCTCGGGCGCTGTCTTGGCGAAGATGCAGACACCTGTCCTCTTCTCTGCCCCCCTATTCCTTCTACTTCCCCCCCCCACTGCTGTGCATGAATGACACTTCACTTATCCCATACCTCTGTAATGTTTCTTGCGTGAGCAGCAACCCCCAACTGGCGTTATTTCCTGGACCTGCACCTAGGAAGTGACGCTGGTACAACCCAGGAATGTTACAGAGGTATGGGGAAAGGGGAGTGTCATGCGCCTGGCAGAAGGGGGAGGGGAAGGTGCGTGTGGAGGGGGAGCAGAAAAGAGGGTGGGGGAGGGTCGCCTCTCCCCCCTCGCTAAGCCACTGCTTTAGACTATTGGGTAGAAGACAATTTTCAGCTCAAAAGACTTAAGCAAATCACTCCCTAATTTGTCTATATTCTTTCAGAGACTCCAAAGAAAAGCCATTTAAATGTTGCTCTGATTTATTTGCAAAGCAATGCTACACTTACATCATTCTAAATTTATACTCTAGATGTACTGTCTGAAAAATCTTACTCTTTGATCTTCCATCTCACTCTTAGGAAAGGTAAATCTCATACTTTGGGATGACTCACCCTTGGCATCTCTGTTTCTTTGTTTTTTGGGTGGGGGGAAGGAAGTCTCTTTCCAGTTATTAAGGATAAGTTAAAATTTTGTAGAATTGCAATAGATTTCCAAATAATGATTTGAAATGAAAGTTCACATTAGATACTCCCAAAAAATATCAGTGGAAGCAGCCATGTGCAGTTTTAGCCAACATTGAAGGTAGGCATGAACATATAGGTTCTATGTAAAATTGACATATCTCCTCCCCCAGGGAAAGAGGTGTACGTTAGATGCTGGCTATGTTGAAGGGGAGTAGCAATTTCACCAAATTGCATATGAAAACACACACATGGAAAGCACCAGGTCTTACGTATGTGTATGCTGTCACTTATATGTATAGGTTAGAAAATACGAGAGCAATAAAGGTTAGAAAGAACATAAGACCATAAGAATTGCCAGTGCTGAGTCAGACCAGTGGTCCATCATGCCCAGCAGTCCGCTCACGTGGCGGCCCTCTGGTCTAAGATCAGCAACCTAACTGAGACTAGCCCTACCAGCGCACGTTTTTGTTCAGCAGAAACTTGTCTAACTTTGTCTTGAATCCTTGGAGGGTGTTTTCCCCTATAACAGCCTCTGGAAGAGCGTTCCAGCTCTCTACCACTCTCTGGGTGAAGAAGAACTTTCTTACGTTTGTACGGAATCTATCCCTTTTCAACTTTAGAGAGTGCCCTCTTGTTCTCCCTACCTTGGAGAGGGTGAACAACCTGTCTTATCTACTAAGTCTATCCCCTTCAGTACCTTAAATGTTTCGATCATGTCCCCTCTCAATCACATATAAGGTAGACAATTTTGCAGAGCTATGCATGGAGCCCTAAACACATCTCCCCTCCCTTGGCAAAGATGTCAGCCCACTGCAAGCATATCCTCCCTTCACCTACCTAAGTGTTCACCACTTGATCACAATTCCCCTCATCAGCTTCCCCCCATAGAAAAATAGAATCATGATGGTAGATAAAGGCCAAATGTCCCATCCAGTCTGCCCATCCGCAGTAACCATTATCTCTTTCTTTCTCCAAGAGATCCCGCTCTTTTGATAGAAACATAGAAACATGATGTAACCTCCCCAGCATCAGGCTCTCCAGCACCAGAGCCCCCTGACAGCTACTACATGCAAGCCACTGGGGATCATTGATACCATTCTGATGCTAGCACCACATGGGTAGAAATGAAAGGGGATCATTCCTGCATCTCGCCACTGGGCCACCAGGAATGCCTTCTGAGTACATCTTGGAGGTGAGAAGGAAGATTGGAAGGTATGTGGGGGAAGTTTGGCATGTGATATAGGAGAAGGGTTTTGACATGGGGGGGCCTTGGATGTTGATCAGGGGGAGGTTCACTTGTAGAGGAATTGAGTAGTTCCTTTATTGGGGGGGATCACAGGGACTGGGCTGAGAACCTCTTGCTGGGGGGATGATTACATCTACTAGAGGCTAATAGAGAGAGTTGTAATGAGGGATGAACTCTTAGGAGGGGGAGAACTCTTGGTGGGAAGCTGATGGGGGGTTCTGAGGGGGCATATGAATGTATGTGAGGGAGGGAGTAGCCAGTAAGATACAATAAGAGGGCAGATCTCATCTCACCTTACTGGCATTTTCCCTGCCCTTATTCATAGGAAGAGCAGGTGTAAATCCTGATGTTATTCTGTTAGGACAGGGGTGCCAAACTCAATCACATAAGGGGCCGAAATCTAAAACACAAGCTAAGTTGCGGGCCAAATTTTTTATTAAGATACTTAAGGGTCCTTTTATTAAGGTATGCTAACTGATTTAGCACGCGCTGAATACGCACCTTAATAAAAGGACCCCTTAGTCTTAGTAGAAATATAGGGTTACAACCTCTCTAACCTCATGCCAGCTCTGTGATGTACCACAAACTTGAGTCATTGGATGCATATACGTTATTCTAGATGAATAAAGGCATTTTCTGTAAAAAATCAGAAGAGTTGAAGGACACTTCTTTAGTGCTCACCTTTCTGATTGGGACAATTCCACTTTGGTTCTGGGCTCTGTGGTGTAAACAAAATAAATAAAAAAAGATTTTTCCTCTCTCTTTTAGGTCCTAGTTCACGCCTGCTAACACCAGCTCTGCATAATCACAAAACAGAAAATAAAATTATTTTTTCTACCTTTTGTTGTCTGGTCATTATTCAAATCATGTTGTGATCCCAGGCTCTGGTTGTCTTCTGATAACTCGCATGCCACAGTCTCCTTCTTTCTTCTTCCCTTCCCTTCCGTGTCCCTTCCCTCCCCAGGAGGTCTGGCATCTTTCCTTAGTGATGCCATTTTGAAAGTTTTCCAGTTCTGCCTTCCTGCAAACTTATACTATTTTGCTATTGGTATCATTTCTAGGCTTCCCAGTCTCACATTAAAGCAGCCTGCGGAGGATCGCCGGTCAGCTGTAGCAAGCCTAGCAGGTTTCCGTTGGCCTTTGCAGCACGTTCCCTCTGTCGCGGTTCCGCCCCTCCTCTGACGTACGGGACTGCAGCAGAGGGAATGTGCTGCTGAAACTATGGCAGCCTACTAGGATCGCTACTGCCGACCAGCGATTCTCTGCAGGCTGCTTTAATGTGGGACCATGAAGCTGCATGAACCTACAGCTGATGTGGCACTTGTACCTGTCTGCCAGTGGACCAGCTTCAGTGACATTTTAAAATTGTCTGGTGGGCCAACTTTTATTACACCGTGGATCATATTTGGCCCTCGGGCCAGAGTTTGACATGTCTGTTTGACAAGTGTAATCTCTATATGAAATATGGAATACATACGTAGATGTCTGTTCTACTCTAGCCCCGCCCAGAACATACTCCTTTCTCACATGCATATCATATGACTTTACACCTGTAAATACCGATTTTCTGAAATTCAGCTCTTCCATATATTTTTCCTATTTACACATATTTAAGCAGTTCCTGTTTTTGAATATAAATCACGAATAGGACTTCTAAAATAAGGGCCATTGTTTTCAATATAGTCTTAATATTTATTTATTTAAAACTTGTACCCCACTTAAACCTAAGTGGTTCACAGAATACATTCATAATTGTTATAATACAACAATACATAACTTAAATTCATATAAAATTCTTCAAAAGCAAATGCAAAATACAAAAATTTCAAGAAAAAGCCTCTGTAAATAAAGTTTGTTTGTTTATTTTTTGCCCGCCTTTATCCAGGGCAGGTTACACATTTACATACAAAATAAAACATGACATTTATCGTACAAATCACACCAAAAAAACACACTATAAAACAAATTACGGTACACACTTACATACAAAATTCATAATTACATATGACATACAAGTCGCATCAACGCCGAACATCATTTAAGGCCAAGAAAACTGGCCAAACCCTAAAGTACATCAAAATATAAAATTGCATATTGCATACAGGTTGCCTCAATGACGAACATCATTATGACAGATAAAAACAAACAATTGCCTCCAACACGCTCTAAAATTTCTGAATATCAGAAAGCAATCCACGCGGTCCTGTCAGATTATTCCATAATAGCACTTCTGTCACAGATTATTGAAGCTTTTATTTTTGCATAATGAACACCAACAAGTCCATCACTGATCAATCTTAACATCCCCTCTGACCTTAAAGGTCTGCATGGTTGATACACTTCAACACCTGGGTCAAATACCAAGGTATCTCATAGTATATAATACTTTAAAAATCAGCACAAGAACCTTATATACAATTCAGTTGAGCAATTCCTATATAAGACAAACTGGACTACAAGTTGAGAGATGCAACTAATTAAATCTGAGGCTTAATCTGAGATTAAATCTGAGCATGTCCTTTATGACTAGAGTTACCATATACTGTAGATCCAAGTCTGTAAGGAGAATCTAAATCAGACCTGATATGATACCAATTACCTGCATGGACTTGTAAATTCCTGGTGTTATAGAAACGGGATGTTTGTGTCCATGCATTCAGTGCTTGGAAAGCCAAGAGTAGGAAAGTTTACAGACATAAAACTATTTGGTTCATTTGCAAAAACTTTGACTTTTCCCCTAATTTTTTGTTAATTTTTTTCAGTTCATTTTACATATCCATATTAACAAAAAAAAATGTTTTAACCCAAAGAAACTGATTGTACAAATGTCAGTTCATAGGTTAGAATGCGTCCATTTCACAAGATGGGGTTGGGGGAACTGGGAAATGATTTTTAGGAATGGTCTCTTTTCTGGTTTGTTCAGTGGGGGGCGATTGAAAGAGTCCCCACCCCTCTCAATGGTTAACTGTTGGTGCGTTGTTTCTGATTAGGGTTTCAGTTATTATATTAAATAGAAAATTGTTCCATATGGCTGTACTTTCACAGTTTTTGTTATATTGTATTGTCTGATTGGACAGGATGTTATATGCTCATTTATTTTGAATTCAATATATAAATTTGAACAAAAAATTGGTTTCACTTGAGCTAAAAAATTTGAAGGTGCCTTAATACCTTAAAATATGCACTCATGAATACACATCCGTAGCAAGGACTGCTCCAGCTTCTTTCTATAGATTTCATAATCTATGATAACCTAGTTTATGAAACAGAGCCTTCTGGTATCTCAAGCCTTCATGTATCAGTGCAACCACCAGAAGACCTTTTGAATAAAGCCTTGGGTGAATCTCTTCATAAAGTTGTTTAAAAAATCCAAATAAATGAATAAATTCATATTTGGTTGCTAGAAAAGAAAATGGAAGATACAGTAAGTACACTGTGAGGCTGATTTCATTGATTAAATAATATCACCCATTGTGCACTTTTGATGTGATTTTATCATACAAGTTTGTTCTTTAGAAAGCCGAAAGGCTCATGAAGAATGCACTTCATTATTTTCAACAATACTGTCACAGCGTTAAATTGCTGGGCAGATGGGAATTTCCTACTCGCTGTTATGTTCTCATGGCCGTGTCATTAGGGATGACTGACTAATAGGCTTGTTTAGAACTCATACAAAAAAAAAAAAAAAAAATCAGCGATGAATCAAACAGCCTGCTTTATTTTTCATTTCCTAAAAAGCATGGCTAAAGAGGACACTTTAGTGAATTGGGTCCTACATGATTTTAGTGACAGTTAAATACTCAGTAATTTAAAACCAGTTCAACTAGCAATAAAAATACCCCCAACTGTGTTAAAGCAGCATCGATTTTATGTAGAATAGTTCCAGCTTTTTATGTTAACCTTGTTAAGCATGCCAGTGGGATGAAGCTGATGGAGCATATGCATAACTATTTTGCCATAATATACTATGAGGCAGGCTAGCCAAGTACTATTGCATTTATTTATAATATATATTTGCATGTCTGCTTTTTCCCTGAAAACAATTATTTAAGATACAAATAACACATGTTCACTTTTCCGAGGCATATTTTGTCTCAGGTGATACCAGCTATTGTGGAAGATCAGCCCATCTGTCAGTCTGTCTGTTTGAAATTTTTACATCAAAAAATATAAACTGACAGCTTACAAGGCTACAACCTGAAGTGATTTTAAAACAGAATTTGGGCGTCAACTTGACTAAGACGATTGTTGAGTGCTAGTCTTCATACTTATCAGCCAATCAGGTCACTTATTGATGCTAAAAAATGAATGGAAATTAGAAAAAACTTCTCCCCTGTGACCTTATTACATTACCAAACAACCACAGGAAGAATGGGTAAGCATCAAACAATCCACAAACACTCAACTAGGATTATCTAAGAAAGGGCCACAGAACATAAGAACAGCCATACTGGGTCAGACCAATAGTCTATTTATCCCAGTATCCTGATTCCACAAGAGGGGCATAATAAAAAAAAAAGTCTAAGTCCCCTTTTGGCCTAAGGCTCTAGTGCCCAAAGTAGACAGCAGGGAAATGTCCATTCTCGAAAAAAATGACCAAAATGTATATTTTTTTCAAGAATGCCCTACCTGTACATTCAGGAGTTTAATCGCCCAGACCACCACTACATCTACCTTTAAGCCCTATTCTCGAAAAAAAAAAAAAAAGTCCCAAACGTCCAAAACAAGACCTTTTAGGCGTGGAAAGGACCAGTCCTTCGCCTAAAAGCATGATTCTGTAACCAGAATCTGTCATAAGTGCCAGTTAGAGAATCGTGGAACTGTCCCCCCCCCCCCGCAAAGATCGCAGCAGGAGGGATCCCTCCTGCTGTGACACTCCCCACAATGTGCTTGCTGCGACGCCCCCCACTTGCTGAGACACCCCCACAATGATCGCGGCAGGAGAGATGCCCAATCCCTCCATCCCTCCTGCCAACACCCCATGAACCCCCCAATGATCAGTGGCTAGAGGGATGACCAGACCCTCTTGCTGACACCCCCTACCCCCCAAAAGATTGCCATCCCCCAATTTTACCCCCACCCCCCTGAATGTTTGGTCCCACTCCCATCTGGACCCCCCTAACCTGGTTTAGTTGGCTGGCTGGACGGCTCCTACCTGTGTCCAGCTAGCATGCCTGCCTTTGAAGGATTGGTAGGCCTGCCCCTTTCCAGTGCATCTTGGGATGCACCGGGGAGGGGCCTAAGGGCCTGATAGGCCTAGATGCTTAAGGCCTCCTACAGGAGGGACCTTATGTGTCTTGGGACAACTGGAATGTTAGGCCTATCTCCCAGTGCATTCTGGGATGCACTGGGTGTGGCCTAAGATTCCAATTGGCCTGATCCCTTAAGTCACCCCCCATAGTTGCAACTTGTGTGTGAGTGTACCACATTTGTGTGATTTTTAGTTCTAGCTCATTACTGCTTTGTACTAATGGGCCACTAGCCACACTGCTACAGGCCCCTAATGTTCATATCAATGCTTGTTACTCCTTCAAGAGCAAAAACAGAGGAAAAGCTGATAAAAAGACATCAAGGACCAGATAATGCAAGCACAGCTTAGTGACATAGCAAAAAGCTAAATCTCTCCAGCCAGCAACACGAGTCGATAATACCTAACAAATATGTATTTCATATTCCGTCAATGTCACTATGCCCATATTATCCCTCTCCTCAAGTCACTTCATTAGTTCCTTATCCGTTTCCGCATACAGTTCAAACTCTTCATAATGATCTACAAGTATATTTGCTCCACAGATTCTCAGTATCTCTTCTCTCTCATCTCTCCCCACACTCCCCCCTGGGCACTCCACTCATCAGATAAGTCTCATATATGTACCCTTCTCCTCTACAGCCAACTCCAGATTCCGTCCCTTCTACCTTGCTGCACCATATGCCTGGAACAAACTACCTGACTTGGTACATCAAGCTCTATCTCTGGCGGTATTCAGATCCAGACTCAAATCCCACTTCTTTGAAGCTGCTTTCAATTCCAAACTCAAACCCACCTTCTAAGCACCAATATCTGTCTTATCATTCTCTCTGCGATTCCCCCACCTGTGCACTGTGTATTGATGCACCTTATTGTCCAGCTTGTCTGTCATGACTAGATTTTAATTGTGCATGTCCAGTAGTATTATAGAAATGATTAGTAGTAGTAGTAATTGAGTTGGCCTTTCTGGCATTTGCCAGAGCTGCCAGATTGCCAATCTGGGCCTGGTACAAAGTATCTGTCAGATTGCAAAGCCAGTGAGCATAATTAAAATTGACCTCCCCATCAACTTCAATTGAACCAAAATATGGCAATGGTTAGCCCCTTCCACCCTTGCAATCACAATATTTAACAAAGAACGTATCATCATCTGGCTCGATCAATATGTTTATGCTTATTAGATATTTGCTATACCGTCTTATCTGATGTGAAAGTCGAGATTGTGTACAATCTAAAATAAAAGAACTGAAAGGAATGCCATTTACAGATAGGGCAGAATCACACATTTAGCAAAGAGAAAGCACAAGTTCTCCAGTGCAGGCAGGCACCGTGACTAGGCAACCTAGAGTTAAAAAAATGGATTTTAAGAAAGACCTTAAAGTTTTTGAACGATAATTCTGAGTCCATTCCATAGTTTAGCTGCTAAAGAGAAGAATGGTGAGTGTCAGGTGGACTTATAGGACTGGATTCAAAAATAGGTGCTGGGATAGGGTTACCAGATTTCACTATTTTAAAGTCTGGATCCATATCCCCGCCCCAGGCCCGCCCTGTTCTACCCAGCCTAGCCCCGCCCCTCAACCTGTTCTCGTGCTCAGACCACGTTGGGAGGGCATCTGTGCATGTGCAGGTGTGATGTCACTGCGTTGCATTCGCGCATGCGCAGATACCCTCCCAACCTGGTCCCGAGGTGGAAGCTTTCCAAAACCCAGACAAAGTGCCAGGATTTGAGTCATCTCTTCCCTTAATTTATGAAGCCATAATTTGTGGTACGTTACTACTTTGGATAAATATAAAAGCCGTCTTTTCTTGATCATGACGGGAATAGCTATCCAAATGGTCACACATAACTGGAAGAGCCACAACAGAACAAATTACACATTTTGGTGGGCAAATGTGTGTACCACATATAAATAAGAGAGAATGAATGCGGAATGTTTGGGGTTTAGTAGTTCATTTAATAAAGTGTGGAGCCCATTGAATACATTTGTTACCTCGCAATAAGGGTCATGCATCTTTCCTTTTTTTTTAGATTTCCTTACACATCCAGGGTGGGTGGGTGGGGGGAGGGAAATGTATTTTGAGGATTTAAATTACTTAATTATAATATTGTAATCACATCATATGTCTTATTGCATTAATAATTGGGAGGAGGATAGAAGAAAATGATTGTTTTATGTATTACTTGTGTAGTTAATAGTGGATTTTATGCAGTATTTTACGTTCAATTAATTGTATTACACTGTCAAAGTTTGAAAATCAATAAAGATTTAAAAAAAAAAAAAAAGCCATCCAATGCCCGGACTTGTCTGGGTAAATCCAGACTTCTGGTAGCCCTAAGCTGGGAAAGTACACACATATACTAAGCATATGCAACAAGAGCCGGAAGGGCAGGAAGGGAGGCTGCTGACTTCATCCCTGCAAAGACAGCACTGAGGCAATTCTGGCCATGAATCCCTTCAGCTGGCAGGGATTGGGCATCCCCGCCAACAAAGGAAAGCAATACATTGGCAGTAACTTGGGGGGGGGGGGGGGAGAGGGGTATAAGAGAAGAGAAAATACATTGCCTCCCAGTCCACCCCTGGGCTCCCACCAAAATCCAGTTCTGGCTACACCCCTAAGGTGCGCATCACCTTATTCATATGCACATCCAAGTATGTCAATGAGAAACATGATCCCAGACTTTGACCCTTTTTTATGATGACAGTATTCAGGATAACATGGAAGATTGTTCTTTCCTTGTTATAGCATTGTTTTAGGGAAAGAAGAAAGGTCATCAGCACTCTGAAGATAATTTTATAAAGAATTTCCCAAGCGCATGTGACCAAGTATGTACAGTACATACATTACTTAGGAAGTACTGACCAGCATAAAAGCACACACCAATGCCATTATGACATGGTAATTTGCAGGTAGGCTTACACAGGGGTAGAATTTCGGCAATACATGAGTGATGCTAGCAAGTTCAAGTATAAATTAAGAACTACCTTAATCTACACAGATACAGTATGTACATTCATGTACACCAGCTCATCAAGATATGTTCTCTGCCATCTAGGTGACTATATCATTAAGACAAGTAAGCACCTGTTATAAAATTACTTTCCATATGTCTAGTCTGGAAATTGTACAAGCAATGGTCTTGGCTGTATCATTTAGAAAGCTTTTGATACTGCACTTGAAGTCTAGTTATAGACCAGGGGTAGGGAACTCCGGTCCTCGAGAGCCGTATTCCAGTGGGGTTTTCAGGATTTCCCCAATGAATATGCATGAGATCTATGTGCATGCACTGCTTTCAATGCATATTCATTGGGGAAATCCTGAAAACCCCAGTGGAATACGGCTCTCGAGGACCGGAGTTCCCTACCCCTGTTATGGACTATCAAAGCCTCTTACCACACACCTTGTCTCCACCACTATTCAGTATTGGCTGTGTACTTATACCTTGATAATAGCTCTGTTTTGAGTAAGTAAGTAGACAGAGCCTTATTGTTACTGCACAGCTTTAAAAAGTGAGATAATATCACTCCAATTGACTATGCGCTTCCTGTCTAGTTAATATGGAAAATCCTAGCAATTTACCTATGTGCAGTTATGGTAAAATATAACAGTACAGGTGCACTTAACTTTCCTTGTATAAATAACTTCAGGAAAATATCTATAATCATTAGCAACAATAACCTTTATTGGCATGTAAATCATTCTTGTACCAGCAGGCAAACTGTAAAATTGTTTCCTCGCCCACACCCAGTCAACTGAACATTGCTGAAATACTTGTCTTATAATCACTCTGCTCTCTGTTGCTTGCATTGTTCAAGTCCTCCTATGACTGCAAACCTGTACAAAGAATGGCGACTCAGGGCAAAATTCATCAAAGCTGTGCTGATGTAACGGGTTCCTGTAGGATTGGGGTTTTTTTTTCCCTTCACAATTTTTTTGTGTACACCACAGAAATTACCTTTCTGTTGGAAATATTTCTGGGAAACAGCAGTCCATAATTAGACATTATAAAATGCAACAAGAGCTTCTTTATTACATTATGTACATATGGGATTTTGTGAGATTGATGAACCTCTGTTGTACAGAATTTGCAAAGGAACAAACTTGACTAGGATTCTATTTCCTGCATATTAGAAATCAAAAATGCAGTGGTTAGAGCTACAGCCTCAGTACCCTGAGGTTGTGGGTTTAAATCCCATGCTGCTCCTTGTGACCCTGAGCAAGTCATTTATTCCCCCCAATGCTCCAGGTACATTAGATAGAGTGTGAGTCCACCAGGACAGATATGGACAAATGATTGTGTATCTGAATGTAAACCACTTAGGCTATAAGTTGTATATAAATACTAAAATAAATAAATACTGTAAATTTGCCAAAACAAAACTAGCTATTTTTATATACATTTTACTGTTTGGGATCTAGATTCCATCTTTACGATGATATTTCATCAAACTTTATTGTATCCCATCTTCATCAGCTGATCCATTCATGTTCAATCAAACTGCTCTGTTCTCACAATAATGTCACCCATTCAATCTCAGCAATTAATCCAAATGGGGTTACCAAATTCAAATTAAAAATCCAATTTTGTCTTTATAGTTTAGTTTCTTTTCAATATTTCCAACCTCCTACCCTACTACAATCTGGTTGATCACTCTCTATGTTATATCTTTAAATTTTATGAACGTTCTCCATCTAGTACTGGCCCAGTGGAGCCAACATATTCTCCGTTGTTATTCTTGATTTGTGTTCTTTAAAAACTAGTCTTTTAGATTATTGACATTCTTCAAAAAATCATCCAAGGTTGTACATATCCTTCCTAATCTTAAAAATTGGCAAATTGGTAATTTAAATTTAAGTCAATAATGATGATGACTAGAAAAATTGAGTAAATTGTTTCTTTTAACTTTCTTCCTACATAGAGTGGTATATAATGTCTCTTGATTTTCATAGATACACACTTGCAGCACAGAAAGCTTTTTGGGAGCTTGGTGAGGGCGTGAAACCTTTTGTAAAGACTATCTTTTTCTGAAATACTGCCTGCTATGGAAAGGGAGAGCAAAGAGTGAAAAACACAGAGGACTTTAATAGATGACTCAGAGCCTGGTGTCATCAAGAAGGCTTCAGGTACATAGGAGGATGGGGAAATACATGGAAGGACTAGAAGCTATATTGCACTGATGGGCTACATATTACTACAGCAGGAAAAAGAAACTTTGCAGAGAAATTTAGACAATATTTTTCTAGGCATTTAAACTAGAAGGTGGGGGTGGTGTATGTACAAAGGACAATTATAGAGACCACCCCCGGCAAAAGAAAAGATGTGATAGTAGTAAAGGCTGCAACATAAGCAATATCAGCAACTCATTTCTTAGTATTGCAACGGAAAGTGAAACGACACAAAAATCCATACGAAAAAGGAGATTATCGCTGAAAAATAGATGGAAAACGATGACCACAAATGCTTGCAGTCTAAGCAACAAAGTTCATGATCTGCAAGCCCTGATATTAGAGGCAGATCTAGATATTGTTGCTATCACAGAGACATGGTTCAGTGAATCACATGGATAGGATGCAAACATACTGGGATATAATCTTTTTAGGAAGGACAGAGATGGTCATAAAGGTGGAGGAGTAGCTCTCTATGTAAAGATCAATATCCAAGTGACCGAAATGCAAGGGACCTGGGGAGAGGAAGAAGTGATAGGGATTGCTCTGAAAAGAGAAGATGGAATTTCTATCTACGTGGGTGTAGTCTACAGACCTCCGACTCAATCGCAGCAAATTGATAAGGATCTGATTGTGGATATCCAAAAGTTTGGAAGGAAAGAGGAGGTTCTGCTGTTGGGAGATTTCAACCTGCCGGATGCGGACTGGAATGTTCCCTCTGCGGATTCGGAAAGAAGTAGGGAGATTGTGGATGCCTTTCAAGAGGCTCTGCTCAGACAAATGGTGACGGAACCCACAAGGGAAAAAGCGATATTGGATCTGGTCCTCACAAATGGAGAGAGTATCTCTAATGTTCGAGTGGGTGCTCACCTGGGTAGTAGCGATCATCAAACGGTTTGGTTTGATATAATGGCTAAAGTGGAGAGCGGCCACACGATACTTAAAGTCCTAGATTTCAAACGTACAGACTTTAATGCAATGGGAAAGTACCTGAAGAAAGAGCTGTTAGGATGGGAGGACATAAGAGAAGTGGAAAGACAGTGGTCTAAGCTGAAAGGAGCGATAAAAATGGCTATGGACCTTTATGTGAAGAAAATCAATAAAAACAAGAGAAAAAGGAAGCCGATAAGGTTCTCCAACCTAGTGGCTGAGAAAATAAAGGCGAAAGAGTTGGCGTTCATGAAATATAAAAAAACCCAAGAAGAGGAGAGCAGAAAGGACTACAGGATGAAACTGAAAGAAGCCAAGAGAGAGATACGTTTGGCGAAGGCACAGGCGGAAGAACAAATGGCTAAAAATGTAAAAAAGGGAGATAAAAATTTTTTCAGATATATTAGTGAAAGGAGGAAGATAAAAAATGGAATTGCTAGGCTAAAAGATGCTGGGAACAAATATGTGGAGAGTGATGAGGAGAAAGCAAATGTAATGTAATGTAATTTATTTCTTATATACCGCTACATCCGTTAGGTTCTAAGCGGTTTGTAGAAAATATACATTAAGATTATAAATGAGAAGTAAGAAGGTACTTAAAAAATTCCCTTACTGTCCCGAAGGCTCACAATCTAACTAAAGTACCTGGAAATTAATAAAGAAGAGAAAATAAAGATGGTTGAAAAAAGAAAAATTCTATGTGAACTTATAGGATGGAAATTAAACTGACAGTGAAGAACTGTATGAAAAATACATATGGAATGCAGTTAGAGAGGGTAGGTTACAATCTATTTATGGTATTTGTTTAATTGGAAGGTGTTAAGGTGGGTAATTTGGGGGAAGGTTATCTGAAGGTAGGTGAATCTTCTGGAGGTAAAAGAGGAGGGGTTAAGATATTTGGATGAATTTTTTGAAAAGCAGGGTTTTGATTTCTTTTCTGAATGTTTTGAAGTTGTCTGATATTGTCATAAGATTGGAGATGGAATGGTTGATTTTTGCTGCTTGTGTTGCCAGAAGGTTGTCAAACATTTTCTTGCGTTGTGTGCCTTTGAGTGGGGGGAAGGCGAAAGGGTTCGAGGTTCTTCTGTGTCTTGAGGTGGAGATTTGGTTTAAGCGGTTGTTTAGATAGGAGGGGGAAGAGCCGTGTAATGTTTTGAATATCAGGCAGTGGAATTTGAATTGGATTCGTGCTTGTATGGGTAGCCAGTGAGAATCTAAGAAGGCAGTTGTTATGTGATCATATTTTTTGAGTGAGTAGATCAATCTGAGGACAGTGTTTTGTATGGTCTGGAGTTATTTTATCATAGTGGCTGGACAAGGAAGATATAGGGAGTTGCAATAATCCAGCAGACCTAAGACTAGGGATTGGACGATTAGTCTAAATTGTGCTTGGTCAAAGCATTTTCTGATTTTACGGAGATTTCTCATGGTTAGAAAAGCTTTCTGGGTTGTTTTGTTGATCTGGGGCTGCATTGTGCAACATCTGTCTATCGTAACTCCTAGGAGTTTTAGTTCGGGTTGTATTGGGTATTTGGTATTTTTGATTTTCAGTTCAGTGATGGTAGGAGTTTGGGCTTTTTTCGAGCGAAAGGAATTTTGTTTTTTCAGAATTTAGTTTTAGTTTGTGATCCATCATCCATTTTTCTACTGTGTCTAAGGTTGTTTCTAGCTTTGTTGTGGTGGTGGTCTCTGATGGGTCGAAGGGGAGGATTATGGTGATGTCATCAGCATAGCTGAAAGATGTGACATCTAGGGTATCTAAAGTGGCTCCGAGGGAGGAGATAAAGAGGTTGAAGAGCGTAGGTGAGAGAGGTGATCCTTGTGGAACTCCGCAGGAATTTGTCCATGGTTCTGATTTGATATCATTGTATTTTACCCTGTAGGTTCTAGATTTGAGGAACCCCTGAAACCATTTGTAGACCTTGCCTGAGATTCCTATGGCATCGAGAATTTGTAGTAATAAGGTGTGGTCAACTAGGTCAAATGCTGCGGAGAGGTCTAATTGTATTAATATAATTTTTTTTCCTTTACTGATGTGTTGTCGGGCTGTATCTAGTAATGTGACAAGTAGTGTTTCTGTACTATGGTTAGTTCGGAATCCTGATTGTGAGGGGTGGAGTAGGTTATGTTTTTCCAGATATTCGGTGAGGTATTGTGCCACTAGGCCTTCTATTATTTTAACGTGCTAAACAAATACTTCTGTTCTGTGTTCACAGAAGAAAATCCTGGAGAATGACCGAGATTGTCTGGCAAAGTTACACGAGAAAATGGAGTAGATTCTGCGCCGTTCACGGAGGAGGGTGTTTATGAGCAACTTGAAAAACTGAAGGTGGACAAAGCGATGGGACCAGACGGGATCCATCCCAGGATACTAAGGGAGCTCAGAGAAGTTCTGGCGAGTCCTTAAAGATTTGTTCAACAAATCTCTGGAGACGGGAGTGATTCCTGGGGATTGGAGGAGAGCGGATGTGGTCCCTATTCATAAAAGTGGTCACAGGGATGAAGCAGGAAACTACAGGCCGGTGAGCCTCACTTCAGTTGTTGGAAAAATAATGGAAGTGTTGCTGAAAGAAAGGATAGTGTACTTCCTTGAATCTAATGGGTTACAGGATCCGAGGCAACATGGCTTTACAAAAGGAAAATCGTGCCAAACAAACCTGATTGAATTTTTTGATTGGGTGACCAGAGAGCTGGATCGAGAACATATGCTAGATGTAATTTACTTGGATTTCAGCAAAGCCTTTGATACAGTTCCTCATAGGAGGCTGTTGAACAAACTTGAAGGACTGAAGTTAGGATTCAAAGTGGTGAACTGGGTCAGAAACTGGCTGTCAGATAGACGCCAGAGGGTGGTGGTTAATGGAAGTTGCTCGAAGGAAGGAAAGGTGAGTAGTGGAGTCCCTCAGGGATCAGTGCTGGGGCCAATCCTGTTCAATATGTTTGTGAGTGACATTGCTGAAGGGTTAGAAGGAAAAGTGTGCCTTTTTGCAGATGATACCAAGATTTGTAACAGAGTAGACACCGAAGAGGAAGTGGAAAATATGAAAAAGGATCTGCAAAAGTTAGAGGAATGGTCTAATGCCTGGCAACTAAAATTCAATGCAAAGAAATGCAGAGTAATGCATTTGGGGATTAATAATAGGAAGGAACCGTATATGCTGGGAGGAGAGAAGCTGATATGCACAGATGGGGAGAGGGACCTTGGCGTGATAGTGTCCGAAGATCTAAAGGCGAAAAAACAGTGTGACAAGGCAGTGGCTGCTGCCAGAAGGATGCTGGGCTGTATAAAGAGAGGCATAGTCAGTAGAAGGAAGAAGGTGTTGATGCCCCTGTACAGGTCATTGGTGAGGCCCCACTTGGAGTATTGTGTTCAGTTTTGGAGACCTTATCTGGCGAAAGACGTAAGAAGATTTGAGGCGGTCCAGAGGAGGGCGACGAAAATGATAGGAGGCTTGCGCCAGAAGACGTATGAGGAGAGACTGGAAGCCCTGAATATGTATACCCTAGAGGAAAGGAGAGACAGGGGAGATATGATTCAGATGTTCAAATACTTGAAGGGTATTAACGTAGAACAAAATCTTTTCCAGAGAAAGGAAAATGGTAAAACCAGAGGACATAATTTGAGGTTGAGGGGTGGTAGATTCAGGGGCAATGTTAGGAAATTCTACTTTACGGAGAGGGTAGTGGATGCCTGGAATGCGCTCCCGTGAGAGGTGGTGGAGAGTAAAACTGTGACTGAGTTCAAAGAAGCATGGGATGAACACAGAAGATTTAGAATCAGAAAATAATATTAAATATTGAACTAGGCCAGTTACTGGGCAGACTTGCATGGTCTGTGTCGGTGTATGGCCGTTTGGTGAAGGATGGGCAGGGGAGGGCTTCAATGGCTGGGAGGGTGTAGATGGGCTGGAGTAAGTCTTAACAGAGATTTTGGCAGATGGAACCCAAGCACAATACTGGGTAAAGCTTTGGATTCTTGCCCAGAAATAGCTAAGAAGAAAAATTAAAAAAATAAAATAAAATAAATTTTTAAATTGAATCAGGTTGGGCAGACTGGATGGACCATTTGGGTCTTTATCTGCCGTCATCTACTATGTTACTATGTTACTATCCTTGCTCTTCATCATCACAAATTTCAATTTTGTTCTTTATAGTTTAGTTTTCAATTTGAATTTGGTAACCTCATTTAAATTAAATGCTGAGCACGAATGGATGACATTATTGTGAGAAAAGAGTAGTTTGACTGGACATGAATGGATCAGCTGAAGAAGATAGGATAGTATATTTTTGTGGGAAGGTCCTGAAGAACATCTACAGTTGAAATTTGTGATGATGAAGAGCAAGGATAAAATAGAATTTCTAGATCTATTTATCTATAAGAATCAAGGGGAAATTGTATACCATTCTTTAGAGGATGAAAGTTGAAAGGAACAATTTGCTCCATTTTTCTAGTCATCATCCTAATTGGCTTAAATTTAAATTACCAATTAGCCAATTTTTGAGATTAAGAAAGATATGTACGAACTTGGATGATTTTTTGAAGAATGCCAAGGATCCGAGAGGCTATCCGAGAAAAACTATAAAAACAGCTTTTTTAAGGGCATGCTATGCACATAGGGATCTACTAATGAAGGAATCAGATGTTCATGAAGATAACTGAATGGTCTGTGTGCTACCATTTACCAAGATGGCCCATCATTTGGTAAATATCATGAAAACCCATTGGAATATTTTACAGTTATATCCATCCTCCCACCTTACTACAATCTGGTCAATCACTCTCCATTTTATATCTTAAATTTTATTATCTTTCTCCATCCAGTGTTGGACCAGTGGAGCCAACATATTCGCTGTTGTTATGCTTGATTTTTGTTAATTTAAACTCAGTCAGATGTGATTTGGGACATTGTTGAAACCTAAAAGTCCAATTGATAAAAATAAAGATAGACTTCTTCTTATAATAACTGGGGTGGCCATACAACTAATCACTAGAAATTGGAAAAATCGGGATCATGTAAATTTTACTTTTTGGTGGGAAACTGTTTATATTACCGTTATGAAAGATTGTTAGCAGAGCAGTAAGGGAAAATCAAGAATTTTAAAGAAATTTGGAGTCTATTGGATTCATTTGTTAAACACCTTAAAGATTGGTAAGTTACCTTCCAGATTCAATCTTATTTTTACTGGTTTCCACACATATCCAGGAAGGGAGGGGGGGAGGGATGGGTAAATTGATTCAGTAATTAGCAAGTATGTAAGTGCTGTTTATTGAATTTTTGAATGTTTAAATGTTGTACTTTTTATATGCTTAATAAAATCAATAAAGATTATTAAAAAAAATAAGAGACACATTATGATATATATAATCTTTCTACTATTAAATGAAGTATTAGTTCTAGCTCAAATTAGTTTCTAAGCTTGAGGGTCTGTCCAAGTAGATCCACTGATTACACCACAACATCATTGGCATCCACTGCATATCTCATGAAATCCATTTTCGCTATTCATTTCAAGTAATCTATCACATTGATTCACAAAATATTCCCCAATAGTTTTCCCATGCTGATATATTATTGTTGGAAATTCTTCAAAACATTTCCCAGAGAAGGCAAGAGGAGCTGAGTATAGCACTTCCCCTATGGCAGCAATCTGTGCCTGTGAACCAGGATAAGTCCTGGCTCCACCCTGGGAATGGAGAGAAAAGCTAGAATAAGTAAGCTATTTTGGGGCCCCCAATAAGCCCCGCCCATGCCAATGTCCTTAAAAATGGATGTAGGTTCAGCAATATCGGGACTCAGACAGGGTGGTATAGTAAGTGCAAAATATATGTAAACATAAGGTGGACAAATGTAGAGTGATGAACAATGCACAAAAATAATCACATCATAGTTACCTGATACTGGGTGCTGACTTAAAGTAGAACCTATGAAAAAGATCTAGGTGTTATTGTTAACAATACACTGAAATCTGCCCAGTGTGTAGCGGCAACCAAAAAATCAAACAGAATGCTAGCAATTATTAGAAAAGGGATAGAAAATAAGACAAAGAAGACTGATATAGCTCAAAAAAGATATAGTGGAATTGGAAAAGGTTCAAAGAAGGTCGGTCAAAATGATTAAGAGGATGGAACTTCTCTCATATGTTGAAAGCCTTAAGTGGTTAGGGCTCTTCAGCTCTGAAAAGAGACAGCTGAGGGGGAATATGGTACAAAACCCTGAATGGTATACGAACGGGTAACTGTGAATTGATTGTTTATGCTTTCATAATGTACAAAGACTAAGGACACTCCAGGCTCCTTTTACAAAGCCACATCAGGAGTTTTTTTATCGCTGGCCACAATAGTATTAGCTCCGATGCTCACAGAATTCCTATGAGCATCGGAGTTAATACTGCTGCGACCAGCGATAAAAAAAGCCTAATGTGGCTTCATAAAGGGATTGGAGGGGGGGGGGGGTTGTCAATGAAGTTACATGATGATACTTTCAAAATGAATAGGAAAAAATATTTTTTTGCACAAAGAATAGTTATAAGCTTTGGAACTCATTACCAGGGGATGTAGTAAGTGGTGAATATATTTGGATTTAAAAAAAGTTTGGACAAATTCCTGGAGGAAAATTCCATAGTTTACTATTGAATTAGAAATGGGGAAAGTCACTACTATTCCTGGGATTGGTAGCATGAAATCTTGCTACTATTTAGGTTTTTCGCAGGTACGTATAACCTGGATTGACCACTGTTGGAAGCAAGATACTGGACTAGATGTATCTTTGGTTTGACACAGTATGGCTATTCTTATGTTCTTATTACGAAAGGGAATTATAATGGCAAAAAGGGTGATAATAATAACACTGCTTTAATTAATCACCCATCCACAATCTGTAAATCTCTTTATATATAAAAAATAATAACCACACGGTAAGATACGTGCTTAATAGTTACACTCAGACCCACAACTATATCCCAGTGAAATATCACGGAGAAGCTGTGAATATGCATTTTGTGCAGCTGAGGTGATTAAGAATGTACCCGGAGTAGCTGTAAGGACTACAGTACCACCTTACTAAGATAAGTAGTTTTGTTCCTATTTTAAGAGCTGTGGATGTTGCTAAGAACTAATGTTATATAGTAATGGTGGGAGAAACTGTGAACAAGCAATGATGGTCTCTTTACACAGCTTCTCCGTGATATTTCACTGGGATATAGTTGTGGGTCTGAGCGTTCACTATTAAGCACGTATCTTACCATGTGGTTATTATTTTTTATATATAAAGAGATTTACAGATTGTGGATGGGTGATTAATTAAAGCAGTATTCTTATGTTCTTACATTACTGCATGATAACTTGTTAACAGAGGATTATCACATGAGCCCTTATAAACTGGTGGTAAGTACACATGAGATAATTTTAATGCAATGGCCACACGTTAATCACAACATTAATAAAATAAATGGAAGTTCAACTATTTTACAGCTGCAGCAAACAGGGCCCCTAAGCAATGATAAAGTCTTTGTGAAATCTGCCAGGGGTAAGAAGCAAAGTTTTACAAGACCACAATATTGCAAAGCCAATTAGATCACAAGTAGAATAGAGGAAGATAGCTTTTTCTGTGTGTTTCTCAATATGTTAGAAAAGATGGATTATATGATGCAGATGAGTTCTGCCTTACACAAAGAAAATCCCCTAAAATATTTAGGAAACCATTCTGAAGAAATAAAAAGGATGCATTTTAGCAAAAGAGAAATGATTTTTAGAATTTTTATTATTACAAGTATTATTCTTATTATTACTTTTTTTTTTTTTTTTTTGCAAAAGCTTTATTGCACACCCATTTGGATTCCACAATTTCAAAGCACTTATCCTTCTGGATAATTTGCCTCTGTGTGCAGGTGTTTGCAGTGTTCTTCTGGCGCGGTTTCCTGATTGCTCCACACAATGCGCAACTTACAGACTTCCATTCAAACACGAACTGAGCTTACAACAGCATGAAAGAATAGAACTAACAGGGCATTAATAGAGTTGAAGCAGAAACTGTAGAAGCAGCTCTGCCTCCCCTCACCAGTATTCTGCACACCTGCACCTTTTTTTTTTCTTCTTCTAGGAATAAAATGATAAGGAAAATCAGAGAAGCCTCTTCCTGCTATGAAAAGTAATTTTATTTAAGAGCAAGAGGGAAGAGAGAAGCAGGGATAGAGAAAATGGCTGGGGTGGGGGAGATATAGCTGCTGTATGTGCTTTGTGTTTCAAGTTTCAAGTTTCAAGTTTATTAGTTTTTCATATCCCGATCATAAAGCAAATATCTGACCGGTTAACAATAAAAATTTAAAATAAAAGAATAAGAACTAGTTAATAGTGTATTAAAGAGTATAGGGGAAATATATTAAACATATACAGACAAACACGACCGTGAGGATGAATGGGGAGGAGGGGAAAAGTTACATAATATTAGAAGAAATGATGTAGTGGGAAGGGAAAGAACATGAAGGGTAATTGTGCGTGATGTTATGAGATGCCCTAATGAAGAAGATGAAAATTGTGAGAGTGTTGAAAATTTAATAGATGAAGTAAAGATTAAGATTTGGTAAAGGCATCTTGGAATAGGAAAGTTTTAAGATTGGTTTTGAATTTTTGTAGATGATTTTCGTCACGAAGAAATTGAGGGAGAGAATTCCATAAGGTTGGAGCAGTAATAGCAAAGTTAGTTTTCCTAGTATAGTAGGACTCTTTTAGAGACGGAATAAAAAGAAGTTTTTGATCGGTGGATCGTAAGGATCGGGGAGAGCTTTGGGGGATTAATAATTTGTCGAGGAATAAAGGTAAGTGGGATTGTTTGATTTTGAAGGTAAGCAGTAAGATTTTGTAGGTTATGCGATGTGTGACTGGGAGCCAATGAGCTTCTTTAAGAAGAGGGGTGACATGTTCAAATTTACCTGTTTTGTAGACTAGTTTTATTGCAGTATTTTGTATAAATTGCAACCGTCGAAGTTCTTTTTGAGGTAATCCATTTAACAAAGAATTACAGTAATCTAAATGCGAAATGACTAGGTTGTGAATGACTAGGTTGTGAAAAGGTTACTTCTGGTACTGTGTGAAGGATGTTTGCTTCTTCTCTTTGCAAAGGAAAATACCCTGAAATCCCTTGGTCCCTGGTTGTAGCTCCGTAAAATAAAATGGACAGGCAAACTTTTGTGCCATAATCAGTGGCGTAGCACGGGTTGGTGGCGTCCCCCCACCCTCTGCCCCCCATGCCCTCCTATGCGTCCCCTCGCTCTTTCTGTGCCACACTCACATTCTTCCTTCCCAACCGTACCTCTTTTTTCCCCCCATATCTTTATTCATTTTTAAAATCCAACATCAAGTGCAACATATTATCAAACAATTGTACAAAATAAATAGCACTTAATTCCATCAAATGATATAATAAATACACATCCTTTCCCCTACACTATAAAGATAAGCAAGAGTAATGCAAATGATCAAGACCAACAAATTACAATCAAATAGTAATTTAAAGGCATATCCCCCCTTCCTCACCCCCCTGGATGTGTATAATCAAAGGGTTAATTAATTAATCTTTACAATATTTTGTCAATGGGTCCCAATCATCCTTAAATTTCTTATAATGTCCCAAATGAATTGCTCTCATACATTCAAATTTGAAAGTTTGGCACAAGGATTCCCACCAAAAACTATAGTTTAACCTGTCCCAATTTTTCTGAATAAGTTATATGGCAACTCCCGTCATGATGAGAAGTAGTCTATTGTTAAATGAAGTTATGGGACTCTTGGCCATCAATAACGTACCAAACAGCACTATATCATATGTCAATGCCAATGGAACTTCCAGTATGCTACTTATCTGACCCCAAATGGATCGCCAAAAGTTAAGTATCGAGGGACAAAAGAAAAGCAGATGATCCAGTATCTCTATATCGAGATGACAGTGCCAGCATCTATTTGACTTAGAACTATCTAATTTTTCAAATCTAACAGGGGTCCAAAAACTTCAATGCAACAAAAAAACCCAAGTTTGTCTTATAGATGCTGATGCTGTACATCTCATCCTCCAAGTCCAAATTCGTGGCCATTGAGACGCAGAAATCTGCTGCTTAGTCTCAATGCTCCAAATGTCTCTAAGACTAGTTTTTGGGTTTTTGTTTAAAAATTCGTATATCAATTTATACCACTTGGCTGCCTGATGCTCCAGTAAATCTGTCTGGAAGCACAGACCCCGCAGGCCATACTGAGTTTTTAGGTTACGCCAATCATGGACCCCCTTCTGAATGGCCTGCTTCAACTGCAATCACTTATATACTTGAGACTTCGCAATATCAAATGTTTGTTGCAGTCGTGAAAAGTCAAGCAGCTTTCCATCTGATAACACATCATCCAATGTGTGTATGCCCGCCTGCAGCCAGTGCATCGAGAGGATCTTAGGCTTGCCAATTTGAATCTTGGAGTTCAACCACAAGGATTGACACGTGGATTGATGAATCAGAATAGGTATTAGGTTATTAATAAATTGTAATGTTTGCCATGTAGATAATAAAATTCTATTGTCCTTATAAATCCTAGGTAACTTGATACGTAAAACATGACATAATCTCAAAGGAGACATGGTCTTTATAATCTCAAAGGAGACATGAGTTGCCATTCTAAATAAAGCCAATCAGGGAGATGTTCCATGAGCTCAGGAAGGATCCACTACATACCCTGACACAGTATGTAGGCCTGATGGTATCTATAAAAGTTTGGGAAATTTACCCCATCCGCTGCAATTGTTTTTTGTAAAGATACTAAAGCAATTCTCACAGTTTTACCCAGCCAAATAAAAGAATCCCTGAAAATAAACTGGCAACATACCCATTTGGTAGCAAACTACTGGCAAAATCATCATCTTAACTGTTTGGACTCTCCTCCACCAAGATAGATGTAAGAGATTTCATTGCTCACACATTTCTGAGACCTTCAGCAACAAAGATTTTTCATTTACTCTCATTGTCTCTTCCAGCGTTTTTCAAATCCAAATACCTAAATATTTTATACCCTCTTCCTTCCAAAGAAAAGGGAATGAGTCAAATAATCCTTTTGGACAGTGTACATTTAGCGGAAGAACCTCTGATTTAGTCCAATTTATTTTATAACCAGAAAATTTTCCAAATCTATCAATCAAATCTAGTAAATGCAGAATGGTAGATTCAGGATTCTTCAAATGAAGCAAAATATCATCTGCATAAGCAGAGACCTTATATTCCCGACCTGCATAAGGAATATCCTTTATCTCCTTTGTCTATTGAATAGCCAATAGCAAGGGTTCCAGAACAATATCAAAAAGCAAAGGGGATAATGGACACCCTTGTCTAACTCCCCTCTCCAGACAGAAACGTTCTGAAAAAGTATTATTAATAAATAATCTGGTAGCAGGGGAACTATACAAGGCTTGAATCATTTGAATAAATCCAGATCCTATACCACCCCAATCCATTACTTGATATATGAAGGTCCATTCTACACGATCGAAGGCCTTCTCTGCATCCAAGGACACAGAGAAGGCCGGATCTTCCATGGCTTTCATTAAATTTAACATATGAAAAGCCAGTCTAGTGTTATTTGAAGAATGTCTTTGAACAACGAAACCCGTTTGGTGCATACTAATAATATAAGGGAGAACCTTGGCCAAGCGTAAAGCCAATAACTTAGCCAGAAGTTTTCCATCTACATTAATCAGAGAAATAGGCCTGTAATTTGAAACCAACATTGGATCTTTATTTGGTTTCGGCAAAACAATCGTTAAAGATTCTGCCATAGTACCTGTAATGCAACCTTTAGTTAGTTGAGCCTGGTATAAATTTAAAAGATGAGGTAATAATGTATTTTGGAATGATTTGTAAAACTCCACAGTAAATCCATCTCCACCTGGAGCGGATCCAACTCGAAGGGACTTCAACGCTGTCTCAAGTTCTTTCAGTGATATAGGTACCTCAAAATATCCTTTTATATGCTTGGGAATTTTTGGCCCTTTAATTAACTTTAAAAACTCTAAACTCTTTATTTGAATAAAGCTCAGAAGAATATAAAGCTTTATAAAATTTCAAAAATTGTTTTAAAATATCTCCAATTTGAGAATTTCACCCTTTTCATCTTTAATAGCCACGATCTTTTCTTTTCTTTTTTTTTTTTTTTTGCTTTGAGGTAATTAGCCAATAATCTTCCCGCTTTATTTGGGTTTTGATAATATAGGGTCTGTTGAGAAAACAAATCTTTCCTAATCAATTGAGAGGAAATCTCGTATTTATATTTATCTTTTAAAGAGGGCCTGTAAAGTAATTTGTTCCCATTTCAAGACCAATTGTGACTCCAAGTCCTTAATAATTTGTTCCAAGTTAGAAAATTCCATTTTAAGTTGTTTCCTAATATGTGCTGAATACGAAATGATTTGCCCTCTCATAGTAGATTTGAAAGTATCCCACAATGTTTCCAAAGAGATTTCCTCTGTTATTTTTTTTGAAAATATTCATTCATTTTTAATTGAAATTCCTCAAGAAAATTTGAATCTGCAAGCAATGTATTATTGAATCTCTAAACAGGTCTACTACAATCTTGTTCAGTAAATTTAAATTCAATCCAAACTCCAGCATGATCTGATAAAATAATTGGGTCTATGCTGGCTTTTGTAATCTGCTGAGAGAATTGATCTGAAACAAAAATGTAATCTATTCTTGAAAATGATTTATGTATTTGAGAGCAGAAAGAAAATTCCCAAGCATGAAAATGTTATATCCACCATATATCTTTCAAATCACAGGACTGTATTAAATTATCCAAGCCCATTGATTTTATAAGCTTACTAGGTTGTTTGTCCACCAACAGATCCATAACAGCATTAAAGTCCCCAGCTACTATTAAATTAGACGAAGCCAGCGGCAGAATCGACTGTTGAAGAGTTTTGAAAAATTCAGCCTGATTTGAATTAGGGGCATAAATATTTAAAAAAAAACATCAGAATATCTTTTCCTGAGCTCATGTGGACCTGAATCCATCTTCCCATCGGATCTGCTGAAATTACACTAAATGCAGCTGAGCATTTTCTATTTATTAGGAACGCCACCCCAGCTTTCTTTCTCACTGCAGGAGCAAAAAAACTATGCTGTTTCCCATCCCCTTCTCAGTTGGCCAATTCACTAGCAGATAAGTGAGTTTCCTGAATAAAATAAATATCCGCCTCCTGCTGTTTTAAAAAAATTGAGTGTTTTTCCCTCTTAATTGGATGGTTGAGCCCATTGACATTTAGGGCTCCTTTTACAATACATTACATTACATTATGTGATTTCTATTCCGCCATTACCTTGCGGTTCAAGGCGGATTACATAAGATTTCTTTATCCGTTCATAACGCACTGTATTCATTCTGCCCATGTCAAGTAACCAACGGTTCTTTGACCTCACTGCTCTGGATGGTTTATACAATGAAAGACATTTTGTTAAATAGTCAGGCAAGGAGCCGTAAATTCCCTGTTTGACAATTTTCAAGATTTTAAACTGAATCTGAAAATGGTTTGGCAACCAATACAATCTTTTCAGAATTGTAGAAATATGTTCATAACGGGACGTTCCCATCAACATCCGTGCTGCTGGATTTTGGACCATTTGTAGAGCCTTGGACAGAGAATATTCCTAAATATATCCCATTACAAAAGTTCAACTGGGATAATACCATCGTTTGCAACACCTGTCTAAAATCCCAGTTTGTCAACACATTCTTCAACCATGCTAGTTTTCTCATAGCAAAGTATGCACACTACACTACTCTTGATATTTGCGATTTAAATGAAAGTTTCGCATCTAGGAGAACACCTAGTACACTTATCTCTTCACTAAGAGTTTTGAACTGGTTTCAGGGTTTTTTGACCAAAAGATCATATCAAGTAGTCTGCGATGGGAAATACTCCAGCTCTTGGAAAAAATCCTTTAGGGGTGCTCCAAGGCTCTCCACTATCTCCCACCTTATTTAATACCTACATTTCATCTTTAGGTCATCTATTACAAAAGTTAAACCTAAAATACTACATATATGCTGATGATATCTCTATTTTAATTTCGCTGAATAACATGACCAACGAAACTTTAAAACACATTACCCATATCATGACCGAAATCGAACAGTGGACAATCAATTTTAAATTGAAATTAAACACAGAAAAGACAAAAATTTTCCTGGCAAGCCCAAAGGATAAAATTACCAGAACATCTTTATACCTAAATGGTCCCAATTACCTAATAACAGAAACCATAAAAATACTAGGAGTCACATTAGACACCCACCTGACCATGATCAAACATACAAACCTAGTGGCAAAAAAGTGCTTTTATGCACTATGGAAATTGAAGACCATTAAAAAATATTTCAACCCTCTATCTTTTAGACTTCTGGTTAAGTCATTGGTCCTTTCCACATTGGACTACTGCAACATCATTTATGTGGG
The DNA here is from genome assembly GCF_902459505.1 of Geotrypetes seraphini. NCBI lineage: Eukaryota > Metazoa > Chordata > Amphibia > Gymnophiona > Dermophiidae > Geotrypetes > Geotrypetes seraphini. The sequence goes on from NC_047084.1 coordinate 424,381,735, forward strand.
TTTATCTAAAAAAACTGTAAAAAAAATTAAGAAAAGTGCAGAACACGGCAGAATATTCGGACTAAAGAAAAGCGAGCATGTTAGCCCCTACTACAAGCTGCTACACTGGTTACCAATTGAGGTGCGAATAATGTTCAAGTTCTCTTGTCTATGCTTTAAACTGGTGTGGGGAATGGCCCCTATCTATCTCTTACCACATTTCGAGCTACACATTCCCAGTAGGACAACCAGAAACTCCAATCTTTTTGCCTATCCAAGGATCACTGATTGCAAATACAGGTCCTTTATGGACAGAACTTTGAATTCTCAAGCTGGCAAACAGCAGACCTGGCTAGGCAACTACATCAACAGAGCTAGGCTGACCTACGTTGCATTTTGGAAAGAAATTAAGACAGCACTATTCAACAGATTTATCTCCTAATCAGTTACCAGTTCTAAATGATTAACTCCATGCTGATAACTTGAGAAATACGTGTACTGTACTAACTGTATTGTATCGTATTGTATTTTACTAATTGTAATCTGTAATTCACTGACTGTACTGTATCATCCTCACCATTTGTATTCTGTAATTCGCTGACTGTCCAACTCTCTTCACTGTGAACCGCCTAAGTTGTAATATTATGGTGGTATATAAGAAATAAAGTTATTATTATTATTATTATTAATAATCGTTATCACATTATCATGTAAATTTATTTCCCTAGGCCAATGATCTTCTTCTACCTCTCCGACAATCATAATTTCAGTTTTTCCAAAATTCAATGTGAATCTCTTACTCAGCATCCACTCACTAATCTTTTGCATATAACCATTTAGCTCTTATATCAGCTCATTACCCCATTTACGGATCTTTAAGAAAAACTGAACATTGTCAGCATAAATACTGTTCAAAACTCCTATCCTATCTAACAACTCCCCCAATGGCAAAAGATAAACATTGAATAGAGTAGCTGAGAGTGCCTAATCCTGTAGTACTCAGCATTGTAGAGCAACCTCAGATGACACTTTGCCATTGCTAAAGACTCATATCCTTCTGTTGGTCAAAAATGATTGAAACCAAGCACCTACTTTTTCTCCAACTCCTCTCTGGGTTACTCTTTCAAATAAACAGCTGTGATTTAATGTAATGTAATGTAATGTAATTTATTTCTTATATACTGCTACATCCGTTAGGTTCTAAGCGGTTTACAGAAAATATACATTAAGATTAGAAATAAGAAAGGTACTTGAAAAATTCCCTTACTGTCCCGAAGGCTCACAATCTAACTAAAGTACCTGGAGGGTAATAGAGAAGTGAAAAGTAGAGTTAGAGGAAAAATAAAAATAAAATAAACATTTTAACAAGACAGCATTGATCTAAATACTTTGGAAGGTAGAAGAGAGGAGAGAAAGGAATAGAAGCAGAAGGGGGAGCCGTTGAACAGTAGAATTCTAGAGAAATTTAAATTTAAAGAGTCAAATGCTGCTGAGATATCTAAAGAAACAAGACATAAGCAACTTTCTTCATCAATCCCTAGATGCATTTCCTGAAGAGTGGAAAGCAACAAGGTTTCAACACTATGGTCTCTCCTGAAGCCAAATTGATTCTTATCTAAACATTCCACTTCCATAACGAATCTTTCTAATTAGAGTAACACAATTTTCTCTATAACCCTAGCTAAAAATGGTGGAATCGATATTGGCCTATAACTTGACATCTGCTCCTTGTCTAAATCTGTTTTTTTTTTTCAAGACAGGCTTCACTGTACCAATTTTACAACTGTCTGAGAATATCCCTGCATCTAAAGATTTGTTAACCAACTTCAATAATAAAGGAGCAAGCTCAGTGGCAAGGTCCTGTAGTACTCTAGAGGAACGTGGTTCATTGCTGGCCTGAGAAATTGTCAAGGCTTTAACAGTATGTACCACTTCCCGGATACTAGTTTCTTCAAATCTTTCCCATTTAACCACTGGAGATGGTACAGATGGAAATACCAAATACCGAGTAGCTTAGAAAGGGTAAATGTGATTCACTTGTTTAATCTTTCAAAATATACTAGGACCAAGGGACATGTGATGAAGCTACTAAGTAGTAGATTTAAAACAAACCAGATAAAATATTTCTTCACACAATATGTAATTAAACTCTGGAATTAATTGACATAGAATGTGGTAAAATCAGTTAGCTTAACGTGTTTTTAAAAGGTTTGGATAATTTCCTAAAAAAGAAGTCCATAGGCCATTATTGAATTGGCTTAGGGAAATCCACTGCTTATTCCTAGGATAAGCAGCATAAAATATGTTTTACTATTTGGGATCTAGCTAGGTACTTGGGACCTGGGTTAGCCACTGTTGGAAGCAGGATGCTGGGCTTGTTAGACCTTTAGTCTGTCCCAGTATGGCAATTCTTATGTTCTTAATTTCTTCCTGTAGAACTTCTTATGGTTCCAGTTTGCTTTGCATTCATCAGTATAAACTCATTAAAATATTATAGCATTCATGATATAGCTAATTTTTGTGGTGGTGGTGGGACAGCTGGGAATGCAATTCCACCACATCTCTGTAGAGTCCACATCCAAAGCAGCAGAGGTCAGCTCCAGCTGCAGTGGTGTACCAAAGTGTGTGTGTGTGTGTGTGTGTGTGGGGGGGGGTCTACCCCAGGTGCAGACCATCATCGCGTCACACCAGCGCATGTGCAGATGCCTTCCCAACAATTGGGCCATGGGTCTGGATTTTCATTCCTGAAAATCTGGTATCTCTATGTATATGTTTGTATACATAAGACCTGCGGCCTATCAGCCTAACTCTGAGCAGAGGGCAGCAGCAACCATCTTTTGAGGATTATGCTGTGATGTGTATATATTTCTGGAGAATGGATCCTGTCTTGCTGGGTTTCTGCTTTAATGTTGTAATCTGAATGATAAACAGAACTGCAAGCATGTGCCTGCTTTCTAGCATGGGCCCTGTCTTGCCTTATTGCTATGTCGATATGTCTCAGCCATCTCAGTGTAACAAAGGGGCCATTATATTTCTTTTCTTTTCCACATGATATAAATCTATATTTTTATATTATTGAAACAAAACCACCAAACATCTTGATTTCTATATATTTTTGGAGTGTGTCCCAGATTGCCATTATTACTAGGGGACCTCCCACCCCCAACACACACATAATTTTTGGGGGGAATAAAAATGAAACCCATTGGTTTGGTTTGTTGTATTTAAAAATCAATAAATTAGCATATATGTATATATATCATATTTTAGATTTTAAATGTTACATGTACAAAAGACATGGGCAAAATTAAATTAATTTACATATCACAGTGTAAAGATGTCAAAATGTGTGAAAGACATGGGGAAATAAATTTACTATTTCCAACTATGCATACAATATAAACTTCCAAACTATTAAGAACAGGGCATTGATCAAATCTCTGTCCACTGGTTAACATGATAAACAGTGGTGATCTTCCTGTCTGTATACCACAGCTAGGGCTAGAAGGAAAAGAAAAAAAATAATGTGTGATGATGTCACTTAAGGGTGTAAGGTGAGGGGTAAGAGGGATAAGTATGTATCTTGCTCTACAGCTACTCCTGTATCCGTGTGTGGCCTGGGGTGGGGGGTGGAGGCACTGGCGTCAAAGTCCTCACCCCAACTACAATTAAAGAAATAAACATTTGAGGTGGTTAGGGTAAGAACAGCCAAAGCCTTGTGTGTATGTGATAGTCGAACTATGTATCTGTCTTCGATGATGAAGGCCAAGGGAACAAGAGTAGTGACTGCCAACTTGCTAAACTATTTTGTAGACCTAAAAATGTACAAGGCAGGTGATCAGGGGTGGTTGTATACTGTGGCATAGCGAGGGAGGTTGGCACCCAAGGTGGTAGCATACCGCGTTACCACGCCGTGTGCCCCTCGACTCTTTCCGATCACTTGAGCGTCCCCACCCCTCACACACCTCTTGAAATATTTGTCATAACAGAAGACCTGCTATCTCCATCAAGTCTGGCGATTCGCCCACGCGGAAGCCCAGCCAGGTGTAACCTGGCGAATCCTTAGTTACCCGTATCCTTTTATGCATCTTGCGAGGAGATGTAAATCTAACTTGCCCTTAAATCCTAGAACGGTGGGTTCCGCAGCAACCTCCACCGGGAGAGCGTTCCAGGTGTCCACCACTCGCTGTGTGAAGCAGAACTTCCTGGCATTTGTCCTGGGCTTGTCCCCCTTCAGCTTCAGTCCATGACCTCTTGTCCTAGTCACATTTGACATCATAAATAACTTTTTTTCCTGCTCTATTATGTCGATTCTTTTTAATATTTTGAAAGTCTCAATCAGATCCTCTCGCAGTCTCCTCTTCTCAAGGGAGAACAGTCCCAGTTTTCTAAGTCATTCTTTGTAGCTCAAGTTCTCCATACCTTTTACTAGCTTCGTTGCTCACCTCTGCACCCTCTCCAGAAGTTTTATATCCTTCTTTAAGTAGGGAGACCAGTGTTGGACACAATATTCCAAGTGTGGTCTGACCATTGCTCTATAGAGCGGCTTTATAACCTCCTCTGATTTACTCGTTATTCCCTTCTTTATGCCTAACATTCTATTTGCTTTCTTTGCCGCTGCCGCACATTGTGCCAACTGTTTCAGGGTCCTATCTATCAGTACACCCAGGTCCTTTTCTTGTTCACTCTTACCTGTTACACCTGACATTCTATACTCATGCTCCTTGTTCTTTCTGCCCAGATGCATTACTTTGCATTTTTCACATTAAACTTCATCTGCCATTTCTCTGCCCATCTCACTATCTGGCTCAAGTCTCTCTGGAGTTCCTCGCTGTCCTTTTGTGATCTGATTGCCAGACATAACTTAGTGTCATCTGCAAATTTGATGATTTCACTGGACGTTCCTTCTTCTAAGTTGTTGATGAAAATATTAAATAAGTGTGAGAAGCATCTTCCACTTGCTGCTTGTGCCGGCTTCGACTCCCCTGATTGATGCACATGAAACTCCTGGCACTCTGCAAGACGTTCCCTTATGCAGATCCTCTACAAGAAAAACCACAAAGCAGCTGGAATCAAACTGTTCAATTTGTACCAGAAACCTAATTGTCCCCCCCCCACCATCAAATCACACCTAACATACCATTTTCTCCATTGGTGGGCACCACAGATGTGTCTATACCACAGGGCAGACCCATGACCTGGTTGTAACGGTGTCCAACACACGTTGTTCCAGGGTGTTGAACCTCACATTGCACTGAGGCCTCCTCACCCCCCCTTCACCCCCGTTACCCTTTGTGTGTTTCCACATCTTGCAGGTCTTCTCCTTCACCATGCCACAGAAATCCTGCCACCGGTGCTTGCACTGCTTCACAGTGTGCTTTTTCACCCCCCGGTCACTGACAACTGCAGTTACTTGGGCCCACAGCAGGCTTTTCTGGTCCATAGAAAGGTGCAACCTTTTATAAAGTCATTCTAGTGTATCGCTGACCCGATACACTAGAAGCTCTAGCTTTTCCTTGCTGAACTTTAGTGCATGTGTCCTCTTGATTTTGACCCCAGCACTCTGTTGGAATTGCAGTTCCTTCTCCACCATGTGGGCCTGCTGCTACATGTGCTTTGTTATGCCTCATAAAGGGAAGCAAAAATATTTGTTATATGATTTTGTTGCAAAAGGGAGAGCGAGCAAAGAAACAATCCCAACAGAGGTAAACCAAAGAACAACCCCCCTTCCCCAGGCTGCATGCACCAATACAGACACACCATAAAAAAAGCCAAAACCGGTGAAAATCTACAACTAAAAAATATCACTGAAAAGTGAAAATGTCTCTGGATTTTTAATTGCTTTTACAACTACTGTACTACTACATGAACGAAAAGTGAAAAACGCCTTAAAGTGCTGGACTTTTAAATCACTTTTGTGACTACTAGCACATGAATGCCTTACAGCTATCAATGCATGTGACGTGCAATTATGACGTGTGCCTATTATATGCTACAATAAGACACGCCTATGACTGATGTTCATGAGTGTCTATGGCATAGCTTTTCCTGGTGCATGCACACATTTATGCCTCTTTCCGTGAACTATTCTGCGCATGTGTCAGTCGCTTTCTGTGAATCTCATTTGCAAGCAAAATTTTTTGCACATTGCTCATACTTTAGAAATTGGAAAAGTTACAGGCACTACAATGGCACACAGGATTATTCTTTGTTTAGCTGTATAAATAAAATGCCTTGAATTTAGCCTCCCATCTGTTTATCTCAATGCATGCTGTATTACCCATCTTGTCCCCATCTAATATCTGCATTTGACCTCTCAGCTGTAGGATAAGTTGTATTAGTGTCATATCTATGTTATTTGAATGTTCTGATTTGTGCTTATTAGATGATTTATATTATATCTCTCTTATTTAAATTTCAGTGCAGTTAAATATATATTTGAAACTGTTTTATGGTAGTCCTATTAATACATTTCAATTTACTGATTTTGACATTACTTCATTCATTGTATTTATGTTTATATTTGGTTTTTCTACTACTGTTATGCTGTCAACGAAATTGTAAGTTTTATGTTGAATTATACCTGCTGTACACTGCCTTCAGTGAATCTCTTCATAAAGGCAGTTAATAAATCGCAATAAATAAATAAATGTAGGAAAATCAAGTTTAGAATTCATTTAAAATAGACAGACATATATCGCTATACAATAACTTCACATAAAAAATATTTATATGTTACCAGGTCCAGAAGAACAAGCTGGTTGTCACTTGCCAACTGTTCTTTTCAATTTCTGCACATTATTTAATGAACATAAACTAGAAATTCCTTTGTAAGTCAAGCGACATGTTGGTAAATGTAACATATTGTATAGACAAAACAAACATACACAGAATAATAGCTTGCAAAGTAGAATTTGCAGCAATGTTGAGGTTTTACATGTTTTTTTCTGTATCTATTACCACACCAGTATTACAGTGATATCAGATGTGGCTCTAGACAATGGTTATTTCAAATGGAAAGCTGTTTGTTAAAAAATGTTCCTTGACTGAATCTCGATACTTGGGAGGTAATTTTATATACCTGTTTTCCTCCAAATTCTGCATATAGTGCTATAAGTTGTTTGTGGAAATCACTGCACACAGCCAATTTGTGCGCACAACTTGTTTAACTAGACCACAGGTGTCAAAGTCGGTCCTCGAGGGCCGGAATCCAGTCGGGTTTTCAGGATTTCCCCAATGAATATGCATGAGATCTATGTGCATGCACTGCTTTCAATGCATATTCATTGGGGAAATCCTGAAAACCCGACTGGATTACGGCCCTCGAGGAGGGACTTTGACACCCCTGAACTAGACCAATGAACGTGTCAATAATTTGCAATTAACTTCTCATAATTGATGCTAATTGGTATTAATTAAAAGTTACACACACAACATGGCAGGCACATACTATAAACTGGTGTGTGTTAATTCTAGTATGTGAATCTGAAAAGGGGTCATGACCAGGAGAGGAGCATGGATGGATTGTGGGCATTCCAGTGCTGATTTTTTGGGCACTATATAGAATCAGACCCTTTTTTATGTAAAATGTTGATTAAAACTTCTAAATGGCCTGAAAATATTAGGAAGACAGACTTCATAGTGGCAGTGGTGGAATATGCGCAATACAAAAAATATATACAGTATATAAAAACTCCACCCAAACGTGTATTGAAATAAATCTGGAGGAATAGCCTCAGAACACCGAGGTATGAGACTTTTAATAGGCAGAAAAACCTCCATAAATGTCTCTGTCTTAAGTGCATTAAATATGCTATAACTTATAATGTACTAATGTCCAAACTGAGTTTAAATAAGTTCCACCACTTATATTGAGAAGAACTTGCTGTTGGCCAACGTTATGATAAACTGATTCAGGGATTCAGGGAACTCTATGAATCATGTACTGCTACAGTCAGCTACCATTCATTGAGCCCTCAAGCAGTTTAGCAAAATGGTGGTCAACGTTGAGATCTTCTTCTCAAGATAAATGGTGTAACTTATTTAGACGCTGGACATTATTATGCTATACGAGGGGATGCTGAAAAGTTCTCAACCCAACCAACCAACTTCTTAAATACTGAGCGTTATTTTGCTACTGTAGCTGAAAAGTGTTATCTTATTTCATTAAGTGTCAATTTGCAGTAACCAAATTCTATATTTTGACATTGTTTCAGATTATTGATTAAACCATATCCAACGTCATTCTTTTCTTGGTTGGGCTGAGAACATTTCAGCACCCCCTTGTAAGGTATAGTATATTTAAAGCACTTAAAACAGAGACATTTTTGGAGGTTTTTCTACCTACATGATTGTCTAATGCCATAACAGGTCATGTACCTGGGTGTTCTGAGGCTTTTTCTCCAGATTTGTTTCAATACACGTTTGGGTAGAGTTTTCATATACGAGGGACCTTCAAAAAGTTTCAGCACTTTTATTTTTTTTTTTAAACACTCTTTATTAAATATCTCAAAAGCAAATTACACCACTTTCCCACATAATCACCCTGTTGCCTGACTGACTAGTCACATGGCATTCTACGACATGCCTTCTTACTACTTCTCCCGCCCCAATCATTTCCCTCTAAAATATGAAAGTGTGGAAACTTTTTGAAGGACCCTCATATAAATTTTTTTGTGCTGATAAGCCCCTCCTAATCTAGCAATATTTTATTAAATGAACCTTCAATATCTACATTTTATTCTGGAAAATAGAAATTTAACATACTTCGCTAATAGCTAAACATGAACACTTTAGTGTAGTCATCTATCAATGGAATTTCAAACACTCAAGCATTCAATGTCTTCTTTAGACAGTCTCGGGGGGATGTAGTTTCCCTGCTGCTGCCACTGCCACTGCCACTCATTTATTTATTCAGCTTTCTATACCATTCTTCCAGGGGAGCTCAGAACAGTTTACATGCATTTATTCAGGTACACAAGCATTTTTTCCCTGTCTGTCCCAGAAAAGTTTAAAAGAAAGAGTTTTATGAATTTATATGAAGGTTGAATAAATGAGAAGAATGGAAGATGGAATACAGATTAGCTACTAATTAAAGATATTAAACAGAGATAGTAAGTTTAAATTATATTAGGTTTTAATGATTGATACATAATAAATACGGCAAAGAGCTCCGATACACACAGGGTGAATTCGGTGAGGAGTGCTGCTACACTGACAAGTATCTATCAGAGTAGCGTTCTGAGATATCCCCAGTGTGCTAATATCATTGAAGAGGTCTTTGTAACTTTGATTACATATGGCAAGATAGATTTTTTTTAAAACTTTATTTAGTTGCTTGCCATTAGCCTATTCAACAGGTGAATTTTTATCAATGTATCATTGCTGAGTGAACATAAACGTTATAGCTCTAATACCATGATATTTGTTCCATTAAGCAAAAATAATAGCAAATTTTCCCCTTTTACAAAAGTTACCAGCACCAGCCAGCGCAGTAAATGCTCCGATGCGCTTAGGAAATGAATGGGCTTTGGAGCATTTGACACGCAGCACTTGGTTGCACACCTTTGTAAAAGAGGGCCTTTAAGTAAAACAGAGCTTTATGTAATCAGTAGCTTTGAGCAACCCCAGTATGGGCTTTAAACATTTTTAAAAAAAATATTTTCTGACCAAGCACAATTAAATTCATGTGAAAAACTTCAATTTGCACAATTTTAACAACTAGGTTTTTCTGGACAAACCCTCATGTGGTGTGCTCATGTGGAGTCACAATTCCATGTGAACATTTATGTCTACTCTCAAATACCTGGGATTAGATCATGCTATTTTTCAGTTGTAGCTGACTGTAGCTGTAGCTGACTATTGGTTATGTAAACAAACTAAATATACTCAACCCAAGTGGTTAAAGAAACCAATACTCATATATCCAGTAATTATTGGATATATGAGTATTGGTTGTTTCCTATCCTTTGAGGGCTTACAATCTAAGGTAATGTAGGATTAAATGACTTGCCCAAAACCTCAAGGAATGGCCGTAGGATTCAAACTTAGACATTGGAATGGGGGAGGCCAGAGGGCCATGGCCATGGCCTCCCCAAAGATTAGTGGTCTCTCGTTTGGTGCCCTCCCACCCACTTCCTGGTGTTGCACTTTTAAGTCTTCAGGCAGCTGCCACGTAGCGTCAATGAGCAAGCCTGCCCCGGAGCACTTCATTCTACTTCTGGGGCAGGCCTGCTTATGAATGCTGTGCAGCGGCTGCCTGAGGATTTAAAAGTACAGCGCCAGGAGGAGATGAGTAGTTGGGAGCTAGGGAGAGGCTGTGCCATAGGATTCTACCAGGGCTAGAACGGAATTCCCAGGCCCCCCAAACCAAGCAGCGTTCCACTGCCTATGGATTCAAAGTAGCCTTCTCTAAATCTCAGCCCTCTGCTCTAACACCATTAGGCTACACCTCCACCCCTAAGATGTAATGTCTGCAATTTCAGTGTAGGTGAGATTTCTGTAGGATTTGTTCTAGTGTTTTAGAAAAAACAAACAAACACATATTTATCTATGTTTCAATAAAATAGGACAAATCTAAGAGCTTTCTCTACCTCCAAATCTAGGTGCCCTATTGTAAAACTACCCTCCATGTGCTAGAATGCATATATGGTGCCTAAAAAAATCAGTGCCGTAAGCTTACCACTGATCGCTATTCTATAAATGGTGCTTAAAGTTAGGCATAGTTTATAGAATAGTGCTTATGCCTGGGAACCATGCCTAACTTTAGTCACATCCATTTGCACTAATTGAAATATGGATTCAAATCCTCACACCTAAATTAGGTGCAGATTAGAGGTCAGTATGGGAATGGGGATTACGGGAATCCTGCGGGTCCTGCAGGGACCCCGAAGGGATCCCCCCAGGTCTACAAGACTCCCACAGGGATCCCCCCAGGTCTACGGGACTCTCACATGGATCCCCTCAGGCTCACGGGACTCCCACAGGGATGGAACTGGAGTTCCCGAGGCCTGGAAAGAGAATTAGTAGAAGATAGACCACCAACAAAACACCTGCTCCCTGGTACACCAGCGACCTCCGATCCATAAAGAGATCAATGAGGAAAGCAGAAAGAAACTGGATCAAACACCCAAATTCTGAATCTAAAACTCACTGGGAAAACACAGCCACTACCTATAAAGCTGCCATCCTAGAAGAAAAGAAAACCTACTACTCTCACATCCTACAAAAAGTCCAAGCTAGGTCCAAACAACTGTTTGCCCTTACAAACCAACTCTTCACCAATGCCCAAGGAAAAAACAAAACAATCCAACTGAAATTGAAAGAGTGGCTCTCTTGGATTTCTTCCAGTCCAAGGTACAAATCATCTGCAATAATCTTGACACCATCACCAGCAAGAAGAGGAGACTTAGAGGGGACATGATAGAAACCTTCAAAATCCTGAAGGGCATAGAGAAAGTGGACAAGGACAGATTCTTCAAACTGTGGGGAACCACAAGCACTAGGGGTCACTCGGAGAAATTGAAAGGGGACAGGTTCAGAACAAATGCTAGGAAGTTCTTTTTTACCCAGAGGGTGGTAGATGCATGGAACGCTCTTCCAGAGGTTGTGATAGGCCAGACCACAGTACAGGGGTTCAAGGAAGGTTTGGATAGGTTCCTAAAGGATAAAGGGATTGAGGGGTACAGATAGAAGCAGAGGTAGGATATAAAAATGGTCAAATCACTTCACAGGTCAAAGGACCTGGTGGGCCACCGCGGGAGCGGACCACTGGGCGGGATGAACCTCTGGTCTGACCCAGTGGAGGCAACTTCTTATGTTCTTATGTTCTTAACCCCCACCAGCATATCCTCAACCTAACCCCAATACTCTATCCTCCACCACCCTATCCCCAGGGTTTCAAGAACTTCAGCATAGCCACCCATCCTCGACTCCAGCACCATCCTCGACTCCTGACAATCCAGCCTCCTACTATCCACAGAAGATGCCATGGCACAATCTATCCTCCCCATCATTAATTCCTCCCTCTCCACTGGGACAGTCCCACTCAGCTGGAAGTTGGCTATTATGAAACCCACATTCAAGAAACCCACCCTCGACCCCAACAAACCCGGAAACTACCGACCAGTCTCCAACCTCCCATTTGTCTTCAAACTCCTAGAACGAATAGTGCTCTGCCGCTTACATCCTTTCATTGAAGAAGAAGCAGCCCTGTCTCCCGCACAATCTGGCTTCCGAAAAGGCCACAGCACAGAGCCAGTATTCCTGGATATCATAGATGACAGTTGGTCAATACTCGACAAAGGCAGCGATGCCCTACTGGTCCTACTTGATCTCAGTGCTGCTTTTTACATTGTTGACCATCACCTCCTCTTATCCAAACTCTGTGACCTTGGAATCAAGGACTCAGCCCTCCAGTGGTTCACCTCCTTCCTTCACCAAAGAACTCAAACAGTCCTACTAGGGCTGACCAAATCTGACCCCAAACCTATCAAATATGGTGTTCCCCAAGGCGCCCTTCTATCCCCCTCCTTTTTAACCTCTACATCAGACCTGTCCTAGATATAGCCCAGAAGTACAACATCAAAATTCACTCTTACGCCAATGACATCCAGCTGCTCCTCTCACTAGGCGAAAACCGATCATCCCAAATTGATAACCTCCAACTCTGCCTCTCTGACATGAAAATCTAGATGGCAAACAACAAACTACAGCTGAATGCCTCCAAAACTGAACTCTTATGGATTAGAAAAAAAAAGTACCAAATACACACGCCCAACTCTATCATGGGACTCCACCTCACTAACAGCAGCAGATCAGGTATGCAGGCTAGGTGTAACATTAGATGGCCACCTGTCCATGTCCACCCACATATCTCAAATAGCCTCCACCTCCTTCTACTACCTCCGCCAACTGAGAAGAATCAAACCTTACATCTCCAAACCTGACCTAGCCCAAATCCTCTACGCCTATGTTCTCTCCAGGATGGATTACTGTAACTCCCTATTTAATGGAATGGCCAAAAAAGACGGGGCGGATGGGATAGAAATCGAAATAAATAAATAAATAGACAAAAGCAGAAACTGGGACCAAGATGATGGAAAAACAAAATGTCCCACCAGCTACAGCAAGGGAGATGTTCATTTTGAGGGAGGCTAAGCTCAAAATGGGAGGCCCAGACCCCTCTCATGGATATGCCACCAATTGTGTTTAGTACAAAATGAAGTACTTGCTGAATTTGTTTTGGAGTTTCCAGTTCAGTTTTGGCACGTTTTTCTTATGCAACCATTGTCCTGAAAAGTGCCTCTCTCAAATCTGCTTTAAATGTTGTATTGTTTGATTCTTTACTCATTGTTGCATTAAAAATCATTTGTGGATCTTGGAAGGACCTCTCACAAGTTACCTATGCCAGATGGTGGAACCAGATTTGTTTGCTCTACGGATATGAGCTCTATATTGCCAAAATATCCAACTCTTTTATTTCTTTTAACAAGAAATAGTTGACCCTACAGTCACATGACCTAATGTCTATTCTAATTCTTTCCGATGATATATGCATCTCTTATTTCTGTTCAATGTTATTTGTTTATATTGTATTTTATTAATGGTTTAAATAGACTAAGACTTTAAAAAAAAAAAAAAAAATCAAAACAGTCAGAAGTAATTGCTGCTTTATATGGGGACAGGTAACTTTTATGGGGGGAATGGGTGGGAACAGAGGAGATTACTCGCTTGGTCAGGCGGGGATGGAGGAGATTCTTCACGGGGATGGGCGAGGACGGAGTAGATTATGGCGGGGATGGATGGGGACAGGCGGGATTCTGGTGGGGATGGGCGGGATTTCTGTCCCCGCAAAACTTTATAGTGCAGATCTCCCTTATTCTATATCTATGCATGTAAATCCAAGGAATGCCCCCAATCCACCCATGACTCCTTTTCTGCATCCCCTTTTTTTGATTCATGCGTAAAATTTAGGTACAGATCCCACACCTAAATCTGTGCCTATAATTTGTAATTAAAACTAATTAGCACTGATAATTGCTCATTAACTCCTCCTTTTACAAACGCGTAGCATGAGTTTTAACGCTGGCAGCGGTGGTAACTGCTCTGACATTCATAGGAATTCTATGAGCATCGGAGCAGTTACCGCTGCTGCCAGCACTAAAACTCGTGTTATGCATTTGTAAAAGAGGGGGTAAGATCCCAATTATTGGTGCTAATTGACTCATCATTCAATTAAATTGCGTGTAAAAATTGGGCATATGCCCAAAATTTGCAGCACAATTTTTAGCACTTTTTAAAAAAAAATTCAGGGGCATGTGTATACTTTATATAGTAACTCATAAATATTATATCATACTTTTATTATCATGACTGTTGTTCCCCTTGAGGATGTATATGGAGAATAAACATTTTCCTTTCCATTTATTTTTGGCCGCTCACAGATTAAAGAATGGTTCCTGGCCAGAATATTATCATCATGCATGGCTTTGTTTAATTTCACTGAAACACGAAGTAAATCAGTGGTATGCTCCCCAAATATTTTACGTTCCTATGAAGCGTACTAAATCAAAGAAAAGAGTTTTCAATTTTTCCATTTGATGTTTAAAAGAACTGAACACGTGAGCTCTGACTTCAAGTCTTTGGTATGTTCAAGGTAAGCCCATATCACAGCTATATGTTTTAAAACACAAATCAAGTTAATTCAAAATTGCTATTACCTTTTGGTTTATATTCAAAATGGGCACTCTGGCAGCCCCAAATGATTCCACAATCCTTTACCTCACATCAAGTATATGTCACATTAGGATAAAAACCTATATTGATAAATCATGCACTGTAACTTTGTCAAATTTATCCCGTAACCAGCATATTATGTATATTGGCATTAGATCCCTAGTATGTGTTGAAAACTCATTTTTTGTACAAGCTTTCATGACTTGTAGTTAATACTGTATAAAAATATGCTTTCTAAGAAATTATGACAAGACAAGTTGTTTAGGATTGGGTTTATAGGTATTGATAGTAGGGTCAAAGTTGATATGCAATTTTGAAGTTTGTCAATTTGTATATGTATTTTATGTATGTTTTATTGTAAGGCACTTAGGCTTTTTAAGCGGATAACAAATAGAATACATACACTCTGAGGTGGACAGGCTGCGCGGGGTGTCCAATCCTTTTTTTAGCCACTTGGTATGCTTATGGGGGAAATTTCCAACTGCTGCTCTTCCTGAGGATTCTATCAGCTGGTTTCAACACAGCAGCAAAGAGGGGCCACTCTAACGCTGTCCTCTAGTGCCAAGTCACTTGTGAAAAAGCACACCATGCTCTGAGGGAACTGTGTTTTCTTTCATCTCTCCTAACTGCTGCTCTTCCTGAGGATTCTATCAGCTGGTTTCAACACAGCAGCAAAGAGGGGCCACTCTAACGCTGTCCTCTAGTGCCAAGTCACTTGTGAAAAAGCACACCATGCTCTGAGGGAACTGTGTTTTCTTTCATCTCTCCTAACTGCTGCTCTTCCTGAGGATTCTATCAGCTGGTTTCAACACAGCAGCAAAGAGGGGCCACTCTAACGCTGTCCTCTAGTGCCAAGTCACTTGTGAAAAAGCACACCATGCTCTGAGGGAACTGTGTTTTCTTTCATCTCTCCTAACTGCTGCTCTTCCTGAGGATTCTATCAGCTGGTTTCAACACAGCAGCAAAGAGGGGCCACTCTAACGCTGTCCTCTAGTGCCAAGTCACTTGTGAAAAAGCACACCAGGCTCTGAGGGAACTGTGTTTTCTTTCATCTCTCCTAACTGCTGCTCTTCCTGAGGATTCTATCAGCTGGTTTCAACACAGCAGCAAAGAGGGGCCACTCTAACGCTGTCCTCTAGTGCCAAGTCACTTGTGAAAAAGCACACCATGCTCTGAGGGAACTGTGTTTTCTTTCATCTCTCCTAACTGCTGCTCTTCCTGAGGATTCTATCAGCTGGTTTCAACACAGCAGCAAAGAGGGGCCACTCTAACGCTGTCCTCTAGTGCCAAGTCACTTGTGAAAAAGCACACCAGGCTCTGAGGGAACTGTGTTTTCTTTCATCTCTCCTAACTGCTGCTCTTCCTGAGGATTCTATCAGCTGGTTTCAACACAGCAGCAAAGAGGGGCCACTCTAACGCTGTCCTCTAGTGCCAAGTCACTTGTGAAAAAGCACACCAGGCTCTGAGGGAACTGTGTTTTCTTTCATCTCTCCTAACTGCTGCTCTTCCTGAGGATTCTATCAGCTGGTTTCAACACAGCAGCAAAGAGGGGCCACTCTAACGCTGTCCTCTAGTGCCAAGTCACTTGTGAAAAAGCACACCAGGCTCTGAGGGAACTGTGTTTTCTTTCATCTCTCCTAACTGCTGCTCTTCCTGAGGATTCTATCAGCTGGTTTCAACACAGCAGCAAAGAGGGGCCACTCTAACGCTGTCCTCTAGTGCCAAGTCACTTGTGAAAAAGCACACCAGGCTCTGAGGGAACTGTGTTTTCTTTCATCTCTCCTAACTGCTGCTCTTCCTGAGGATTTTATCAGCTGGTTTCAACACAGCAGCAAAGAGGGGCCACTCTAACGCTGTCCTCTAGTGCCAAGTCACTTGTGAAAAAGCACACCAGGCTCTGAGGGAACTGTGTTTTCTTTCATCTCTCCTAACTGCTGCTCTTCCTGAGGATTCTATCAGCTGGTTTCAACACAGCAGCAAAGAGGGGCCACTCTAACGCTGTCCTCTAGTGCCAAGACACTTGAGAAGGAGCACGCCAGGCTCTGAGGGAACTGTGTTTTCTTTCATCTCTCCTAACTGCTGCTCTTCCTGAGGATTTTATCAGCTGGTTTCAACACAGCAGCAAAGAGGGGCCACTCTAACGCTGTCCTCTAGTGCCAAGTCACTTGTGAAAAAGCACACCAGGCTCTGAGGGAACTGTGTTTTCTTTCATCTCTCCTAACTGCTGCTCTTCCTGAGGATTCTATCAGCTGGTTTCAACACAGCAGCAAAGAGGGGCCACTCTAACGCTGTCCTCTAGTGCCAAGACACTTGAGAAGGAGCACGCCAGGCTCTGAGGGAACTGTTTTTTCTTTCATCTCTCCTAACTGCTGCTCTTCCTGGGGATTCTATCAGCTGGTTCAACATAGCTTTCCCTGTCCCTATATAACCTGTATAGCTTGTATAGCCTGCTTATTTAACTTGTACAAACTGCATGTCCAGCATGTCATAGATTGTTATAAACTGCACCTATAGCCTGTTACCGCATGTAAAACCACATGTATAGCCAATATACGCCTGACCCTGACCCTGTTCTAAGTTCTCCTATAGGACACTATTCAGTTGCTAAGTGTCTGACCTTGTTCAAAGTTTCTTATTTGAAACTATTCAGTTGCTAAGTGCCTGTCCTTGTCCACAGCTTTTTATATGACACCATCCAGTTGCTAAGTACTTTCAATGTTAAGGGACGAGCGCAATATTTAAGCCCTCTCCTTTACCTCTATACTAGTTCAATCAAGGTATGCTAAGTCTGTCTAGTCCTCTCTCTACCTAGTTGTCTAGATCCTCTTCTTGCTTAGATACCAAGTTGCCTAGCTTTTCCCCAAAATAAATATATATATATATTATATATATATATATTTTCACAACCCAAAAGCTCACCGAAGGCTCACCAACCTCTCACCATGAAGCCACCCTCGTGGACCTTTCTCCTCCTACTTTGCTTTTCCCTCAACTCCACCCTCTGCGTAATACCTCCTTCTCCCGATCTTCTCAATTCCGCAAATACCAATAATATCTGCCCTAGCCTCAAAATCCCCACGCTGATTCGCACCAGACCACATCCTCCCAAAAAACCCCCCAAAGAATCAACCATGCTTCTTTAAAGTCTGTTTCCCCTGCCAATCTCCCTAACCTTGCCTCTGACTCGCTCACCCCAGTCCCAATCCTTTATTGCAACGCAAGATCCGCTTGCAACAAGATTCAAATTCTGAAGGACCTACTTGAAGATTCTGACCCTGGTTTCCTATGCATCACGGAATCATGGATTAAAAAAGATGACCTATTTATACAAAATGAACTCTGCTCCCATGGCTACCAAGGTCTCTTTTCACCTAGATCTAACCATAAAGGAGGTGGCCTGGCAATTCTCTACAAATCCTTTTTCGATGTTCAGCTCCTCGAAAGGGGATGCCACACCTCACTAGAATACATGCTTGCTTCCGTCAACGATGAACTTCACCCTCACCCACTGGGCATCCTGCTCCTATACCGCCCACCTACCCCTTGGAACAACTCCTCCGAACTTGTCCTTGAGACTATAACAAACGCCTTCCTCAAGTTCCAAAGATTATTGATCATCGGAGACATCAATCTCCACCTAGACGACATCACCAGCAAGGATACGATTGAACTTATTAGCTTCCTCACCTCCCTTGGCCTCACCCCCCCCTGCACCAACCCCAATCCATGAAAAGGGGCACACACTAGACCTCATTAGCTTCGTCGATCTTACCGCTCACAAGACGTCAATTGACAACACTCGCTGGGAACATGTCCCCTGGTCTGACCACTTCCTAGGGGCTTTCTGTCTCCCCATCTTTATGTCGCACCTTGGGGCTCCACCCCACACTTCTAACCCCATTACCTTCCACAAAAAAATCACAAGCGACCTGTTCTGGTCTAAATTTCTCAATCTATTCTCCTCTGCCCCTAAGCCTGCAGATTCAGGTACTAATTGGCATAACTGGGTCGCTCTCTCCAAATCCACCTATCTTTCCCTCGCCCCCCTTTCCACTAAATCCATCTCCTATCCCCGCAAGGCCCCTTGGTTCCTCCCATATCACAGAGAGCTAAAACAGAAATGTCGAGCTCTGGAGTGCATATGGAAAAAATCAAAATGTCCTATAGACAGACAGTCCTGGAGAGTCAATATCAAGCTGTACAATACAGCACTAAAAAAAGCAAGAAAGAACTTCTATGGTGACAAAATCTCCAGGTCCAACAATCAAAGCAGTACTCTATTCAACATCTGGCGCTCCCTAACCTCCAAAAGAGACCCCACCGTGCTCCCCTCCTCTCCCTCAGCCGATGTACTAGCAAAATTCTTCAACGATAAGGTTTCTTCCTTGAGATGCTCTTTCCCTCCTTCAGTCTCTTACAACTCCTTAGTGCCCACCGATTCCACTCCCACCCTAATGATCTCCAACCCTATCCCAGCTGACAGATCCTGGACCACCTTTGAGTGCGTATCTGAATCCCTGGTCCTCAATCTCTGTCTCAAACTGAAATCCTGTAATTGCTCCTTGGACCCATTCCCCTCCTACCTATACGAGAACATTCCCGCTCAGGCTATTTCTTCTATCACCATTCTCATAAACTCCGCCCTTCAGTCGGGCCATTTCTCCCCAGAAATGGGTCATATCGCCTTGACCCCACTACTGAAAAAATCTGACCTTGACCCTTCCATACCATCCAGCTATTGCCCAATTGCAAATATCCCTCTCCTAACCAAGATGCTAGAGTCCATCATTTCTTCCCAACTCTCATCATACTTAGAGAGATTCTCTATTCTTTTACCCTATCAATATGGCTTTTGTCCTAACTTCAGCACCGAATCCCTACTGTCTTCCCTGATTTCAAGGGTTCAACAACTTCACTCTCGAAACAAGTTCGCCGTCCTCCTACAATTTGACCTTTCTGCTGCTTTCAACGTTGTTCACCATGATATTCTTGTTTACCAACTCTCTGAGATAGGTATCAACTCCACAGTCCTAGGTTGGTTCTCTAAATTCCTCCGCTCTCGTTCTTACATTGTTAACATGAATGGCACCTCATCCTCCCCCTGGAAACCGAATTGTTGAGTCCCGCAAGGCTCTCCACTATCCCCTATCCTTTTAAAAATCTATATGTCCTCCCTAAAACTCCTCCACCTATCCCCCCTTGAAACAATTTACACTTATGCAGATGACATCCTCGTCCTCCTCGAGACCGATTCGAACCTCACCGACCTGTCTAAGAACATATCCTCTTGTATAATGAACCTACAATCCTGGGCCCACACTGTGTAAATGAAATTGAATGAGTCCAAAACAAGACTTCTTTGGCTCGGTCCAAAACTAGATCACCTACCCACCTCCATCCCACTACCCTCTGGCTCCTCTCTGCAGCTTGAGTTCTCGAGCAAGGTCTTGGGCATCATCATTGATTCCACATTGTCCTTCAATGACCACCTCCAATCCTTGGTAAAAAAAATGCTTTTTCAGCCTTCGCATGCTGAGGAAAGTTAGATCCTGCTTCCATCAAAAACATTTTACCCTCCTTGTCCAATCCATCATCCTCTCCAGATTGGACTATTGCAACTCTATCTACTTAAGCCTAACTAAGAAAAACCTCCACAGACTCCAACGGATTCAGAATGCCGCGGCCAAGCTCATCTTCGCTAAAAGTAAATTTGACCATGTCTCCCCGCTCCTGGCCAAGCTCCACTGGCTTCCGATAATCGCAAGGGTCCACTATAAATGCGCCTGTTTAACTTTCAAAATCCTATATGGTATCCTCCCTCCCTTTATCCCTCTTTCTTGGAATTCCTCAAACCCTAATACCACCAGATCCTCCCACAAATTAAAACTATCTTTCCCCTCGCTAAAAGGCATTTCCCACACAGGAAAGCTAGGGACCTCCCTCCACTTCAAAATCACTGAGCTCTGGAACAACCTTACCTCCCCTCTTCGGAACTTGAGCTCTCTCCAAGTTTTCCGCAAACATCTGAAAACCTGGCTTTTCTCAAAAAATGTAAGTCTCCCTCCAACTTAGGAATCAAGGAAACTCTTATATCTTGGCATCCCAAGTCCTCTAAATTTTCTTCACACTTCTACCTCTAACCCTCTGTTGTAGTTCCTTCCTATTTCTCCTACTGTAAACCATGTCGAGCTCTACGAACGTGGAGATGATGCGGTATACAAACCTAAGGATTAGATTAGATTAGATAAATAAATAAATATGAAAAACCTTACACTGGAACTATGGCAAATTATAACCAGTAAATTGTATACTATGGGGCTCATAATGAAAATGGAAATATGTCTAAAAACCTTCCCAAGTCAGCACTTGGATGACCTAAAAGACAGGTCATCCAAGTGCCGAATATCCAAATGGTTTTTTACATATATCCAGGGACATTTTAGGCCTCTGAATGCCACTGTGTGCTAAAAGGGGCATTTTTGGAGAAGTGGTGAGGATAGGATTTGGGCTGGACATGGGCCGACCTAGACTTAGTCGTACTGCAGGGATAATTGAAAGTTGTACAAGATTGTCTGGACGGAACTTATATGTTGTGACTTAGGTTATCTAAAACCAGGTCTAAGTGCCCAGAAGGTATTCAGAGTGACCAGATAACCACTGTAGACACAAAGTACAAACCTCCACACACCACCATGATCATTGACCCCCTCGCACCACCATAAAAATTGGATTAAAAATGTACATACCTGTCTCTGGAACATCAGCACCTGCTATAGGAAAGCCTAGAAGAGCTGAACAGAGGTCTCTTAAGTAGCCTAGGGGGTGGTCTAGTGAACCATAAAGAGAAGGACCCAGGCCCATAAGCCACTCTAACCACAACATTCATGGTGGAAAATGTGAGCCCACCAAAGCCCTCCAAACCCTACTGTTCTGCCATATAAGTGCCATCTGCAGCCATAAGGGCTATTGAGGTTGTATACAGGTAGGTATAGTAGGTTTTGGGGGCTCAACATTACTTATATGGGAGTTCTGGTGAGATGTTTATGTGGCACTCTTTTGTGAAGTTCACAGCAGTGTCCTGTAAGGTGCCCTACTGCTCTGTTGGCATGTCTGGGTGGCCAGTCCAAAAGGTCTTCTGGGAGTTTGGAACTTGGATGAATATTTGGATGAAAATGTGGTATAAAGATAGACATAGTAGCAGTCTGGACAATCAAACACCTGGATGTACAGCTGGACGATTTTTGGAAAAAAAACCTCCTATACTTTAGATGTATTTTTCGAGAAAGGACATTTGTGACCTTCCAACTTTGGACGACTAGCGCCCTATGTCCAAATGAGACTTAGATGTATGTTTTAATTATGCCACTCTACTTATATTAGTATTAGATCTCTAGTATGTGTCGAATTAGGATATAAAAAAAAAACATTTACTGTAATTATGGCAAATTATAACCTGTTAAGTTTATTTATGTATGTCAACCTGTAATCCATTCTGAACACTTTAGGGAGAACGGGATAGAAAACAAATTCAATAAATAAATAAATAAATCTTACCTTCAACACTATCTAAAATCCACACTCTTTTCTAGCCTACCATTAAAATAAATAAATACTGCCTTTCATAGTTGTATAATTTTTTACTTAAATCTTTGTTTATTGTGCTTGGCCTTCTGAGCATCTTAAGAGCATGCTTGGCTGTTGTTTGGACATCTCTGTGTTAATTTAAGCTGGGTTTATACAAAAGAGCTCAAGAATGTCTGTCCATCTGTCTTTCCAGCCATCTGCCTGTCCAATCGTCTGCCTGTGTGGAAGCAAAATTATGCTCCAAAAACGTAACAGAATGAGATGAAGTTTGGCATGTTGGAAAAAAAAGTATAAAGACAACTCAAGTTCAAAATAACGTCCCTCTCCTCCTCCACCCTCCACACAATATGGTCCAATGCAATTCAGTGGGAACAGGAATTCCAATTGCTGTGGTACAGGGAAAAAAGACATACAAAGTTCAAAAATGGGTCAGATTAGATCAGGGATTTCAAATAAATAATACCCCCTTCCCCAAAATATGGCCAAGTGCATTTCTATGAGGCGTTCTAACTGCTAAAATGTGGAATATTTTACAGAATGGGATGAAACTTAACATGTGAGTAAAATTGGAAAAAGACATAATGTTGAAAATGAGCCAACTTGGACCAAGGGTTCAAGAGAAATAATCTCTCTTCCCCCCTCCCCCCTGAAAAAAATGGCTTAGTACATTTCTATGGAAAAAGTTGTTCCCACTGCTTATAAAATTTTATACAGTGTAACATAGCAGAAAAGTGTGGGATGAACACAGAGGATTTCTAATTAGAAAATGAATGGTATAAATTGAAGAACTAAGGCCGGTACTGGGCAGACTTGCATGGTTTATGTCCTGTATATGGCAATTCGGTTTAGGATGGCCTGGAGAGGACTTTTCCAGAACCTCCAGCAATTTCAAAATGTGAGGACAGTGCTGAACAGACTTTTATAGTCTGTATTAAGCAAATGACAAGATGGTTTGGATAGACTGGTGTGAGCTTTGATGGCAACTTCAGTAGTTGGAACCTAAGGACAATATTGGGCAGATTTCTATGGTCTAAGGCCCAGAAATATCAATGAAACAAGACAATTTAATTTACTCATGAATGTATTGGGCAGGTCTTTATCTGCTGTCATTTACTATAGTAACATAGTAGATAATGGCAGATAAAGACCCAAATGGTCCATCCAGTCTACCCAACCTGATTCAATCTAAAAATTTGTTGGTTTTTTTTTTTTTTCTTCTTCTTAGCTATTTCTGGGCAAGAATCCAAAGCTCTGCCCTGTACTGTTCTTAGGTTCCAACTACTGAACTCTCCGTCAAAGCTCACTCCAGTCCATCTACACCCTCCCAGCCATTGAAGCCCTCCCAGCCCATCCTTCACCAAACAGTCATATACTGACACAGACTGAGCAAGTCTGCCCAGTATTGGCCTTAGTTCTTCAATATTTACTATTATTTTCTGATTCTAGATCCTCTGTGTTCATTCCACGCTTTTTTGAACTCTATCACTGTTTTCATCTCCACCACCTCTATATTGCTAAAATCATCTGTAGTACCTGAAGACAGGAGGGTGGCTAATGTTATGTCAATATTTAAAAGGAGTTCCAGGGATGATCTGGGAAATTATAGACCAGCAAGCCTGACTTTAGTACTAGAAAAATAGTTAAAATCATTATAAAATATAAAATTACAGAATACGTAGACAAACATGGATTAATGGGACAGATTCAGCATGGGTTCAGGCAAGGGAGGTCTTGCCTCAACAATTTGCTGCATTTCTGTGAACATGTGAATAAACACGGATAAAGGTGAGCTGGTTGATGTAGTGTATCTAGATTTTCAGAAAGCATTTGACAAAGTTTCTCATGAGAAGTGAGGACGTGGCACTGTGGCTCAAATAAGCAGGGTAGAGCAGATCTTTTTAGGCCTGAAGAGTGGGTAGAAAGCAACTTGTGAGTATGAGAAAACATGAAGAAAATATAAACAATGTAACCAGCAGATGGCCATGAAAACTGAATGAAAAATGAGAGGGAGAGAAAGAATCAACATTAAATGTGTGTAGGTTGCTGGGCCTTTAATAAGAATTCAGGTAATACAAGTTTCAAGTTTCAAGTTTAATTTTATTTGATGTATTGCTTATTACAAACTAAGCGATTAACAAAATATAACAAACATTGTTAAATTATATATTATTGAACATTAAAGGGGTAAAATAACAGTATCTTAGTACTACTTTAACTAAAAGGAATTGGACACACAAAACAATATTAACATACTATGACACATATGGAATGAACATGAGGGCTTAAAGTTACAAAAATATTTTCCCGAGAGGGAGAAAGAGTGGTCTGAGAGGGGAGGGAGGAAACATTAGGAAGGGATTGAAAGTTCTAAGATAGAAATTAGCAATGAAGTGAATTTAGAGGTTGAATTTACAAGTTGAATTAAATTGAATTTATAGAAGCAGAGCTCTAAAACCTGTGTTTTGAATTAAAACACTCCTCAGCCCCCACCCCCCTTTATTTTCTGTTCCTAGCCCTGGCCAAGTCGGCTGTGCTCAGTTTCCTGTCTGTTCTCTGGTGTTTCTATTTGCTCTTATAATGTTTTATTTTTACATAATAATGTATTAAGTTAGTGTTTAGAGGTAAAACTTTTGTTACTTCTTTTTATAATAGTCATATAAGATCATATCATGTGTGTGCAGTATTTCAACAAGGTTGTGTTATAAAGAATATATATACTTTGCTGTTTTCAGAATTTAAAGTGGAATGTGAAAAAAACCCAGTCTGGTAGAGACCTCTCTGGCTTCCTATATAAGGAGTCCTGCATTCCATGCTGAGGCACAGTCCAAAAATGAAGGATTACTCTGAGGCTGAATTTTAGGATATAGATTTGCCTCTCACACTATATTGTGATCTTTTATATTTTCTTTTTTTTAGTTACTGGGTTATTGTTAATCAAATATTTAAAAGTTAAGCAAGAAACTGTTATTTTATTATAATGTAAACATAATTGTATGATATGGAACAAACTTTAAGGAATGTTTTATATAGAATGCAGCTACTTTGACCAATTGTGTGAAGCTTGGGGAATGATGTCACACAGTCATTTAACAGTATATAAGGAAGTGCAGCTGTGATAGATTTGAGAACTCTAGACTGAGAGTCAGTTGATTTGAAACTTTCTGTCAGTCTTCTTGTACAATTATCTCTTTATTGGAACTTTATGAAAAGGCTGCATTTGTAATTAATTGGCTTAAATAAATTATATAAATTTATCAATTTGAAATACATATATTTGTACAATCTTTTGATTTGGGATAATTTTAGTAGGGCAGGGGGTGTAGCCTTCCCCCTTCTCAGAGAAAATTAAACAGTCAAGAGATAGAATGCAATGTCTTGTTGTGGATTAGGAATTGGTTATTGGACAGAAAACAGAAGGTAGATTTAAATGGCCATTTTTTTCGATGGAGGAGGGAAAACAGTGGAGCACCACAGGGATTTGTACTGGGACCAGTGCTATTTAACATTTATAAATGATGTGTAAATTGGAATGACAAGTAAGATTATTAAATTTGTAGATGATACTAAACTTGTATCAACTTGTTCAAAGTTGTTAAAACACACGCAAACTATGAAAAATTGCAGGTAAACCTTAGGAAATTATAAACTGGGCATCTAAATGGTAAATGAAATTTAATGTGGACAAATATAAAGTGATGCACTTTATGAAGAATAACCCAAATCATAATTAGCAGATGCTAGAGTCCACCTTAGGAGTCAGCACCCAAGAAAAAGACAATACGTTGAAACCTTCTGCCTAATGTTAGGAAGCGGCCAAAAATGGAAACAAGAACATAGAACATAAGAACATAAGAAGTTGCCTCCACTGGGTCAGACCAGAGGTCCATCACGCCCAGCGGTCCGCTCCCGCGGCGGCCCATCAGGTCCATGACCTGCGAAGTGGTTTCTGTCTAATCCTATAACCTACCTCTACATCTGTGCCCCTCAATCCCCTTTTCTTTTAGGAACCTATCTAGACCCTCCTTGAACCCCTGTAGCGTGCTCTGGCCTATCACAGCCTCCGGGAGCGCGTTCCATGTATCCACCACCCTCTGAGTGAAAAAGAACTTCCTAGCAAATGTTCTAAACCTGTCCTTTTTCAATTTCTCCGAGTGCCCCCTTGTACTTGTGGCTCCCCACAGCCTGAAAAATTGGTCCCTGTCTACCTTCTCTATGCCCTTCATGATTTTGAAGGTTTCTATCATGTCTCCCCTAAGTCTCCGCTTTTCCAGGGAGAACAGCCCCAGCATTTCCAATCTGTCAGCATATGAGAAGTTTTCCATACCTTTTATCAACTTTGTCGCTCTTCTCTGGACTCCCTCAAGTACCGCCATGTCCTTTTTGAGGTACGGCGACCAGTACTGGACCCAGTACTCCAGATGTGGGCGCACCATCGCCCGATTTAGCAGCAAAATGACTTCCTTCGTCCTGGTCGTGATACCCTTTTTGATGATACCCAACATTCTGTTCGCTTTCTTTGAGACTGTCGCACACTGTGCTGATGCTTTCAATGTTGTGTCCACCATCACCCCCAGGTCTCTTTCAAGTTTGCTCACCCCCAGCAACGATCCCCCCATTTTATAGTTGAACATCGGGTTCTTTTTCCCTACATGCATGACTTTGCATTTCTCATTTGCCATTTTCTTGCCCAGTCTTCCAATCTCGTTAAGTCCCTTTGCAGGTTTTCACAGTCTTCCTTGGTTCTAACCCTGCTGTAGAGTTTGGTGTCATCCGCAAATTTAATGACCTCACAGTTCGTTCCTGTCTCCAAGTCGTTAATAAATATATTGAACAGGAGCGGTCCCAGCACCGACCCCTGTGGGACTCCACTCGTGACCTATTGCCATTCTGAGTAATGGCTCTTTACTCCAACCCTTTGTTTCCTGCCTGCCAGCCAGTGTTTGATCCATCGGTGGATATCCCCTTGCACCCCGTGGTTCCACAGCTTCTTAAGCAGCCGTTCGTGGGGTACCTTGTCGAAGGCTTTTTGGAAGTCAAGGTAAATGATGTCAATGGATTCCCCTTTATCCATCTGTCTGTTTATAGATTATAGAAATTAAGATTATAGAAACTATTTAAGATCATAGAAATTTAAGATTATAGAAATTATTTAAAAAAGGATGGTAGATAAGACTAAGAATGTAATAATGCCTCTGTTCACCACTCCATGGTGCAGCTTCACCTTATATATTGCATTCAATTTTTTTGTCGTATATGAAAAAAGATATAGCAGAATTAGAAAAGGTTCAAAGAAGAGTGACCAAATGATAAAGGTGATGGAACTCCTCTCATATGAGAACAGACTAAAGATGTTAGGGCTCTTCAGCTTGGAAAAGAGACGGCTAAGGGGGAGATATTATTGAAGTCTATAAAATACTGAGTGGTGTAGAATGGGTACAAATGAATAGATTTTTTACTCCACTAAAAATTACAAAGACTAGGGGACACTCAATGAAGTTACAGGAAAATACATTTAAATCCAATAGGTGGAAATATCTTTTCACTCAGAAAAATTGTTGTGTTCTGGGATGCATTGCTAGAGGATGTGACAACAGCAGTTAATCTAGCTGATTTAAAAAAAAAAGGTTTGGACAAGTTTCTAGAGGAAAAGTACATAGCCTGCTTTTGAGACAGATACAGGGAAAACCAATCAGCAGCATGTGATGTTGCTACTATTTGGGTGTCTGCTAGGCACTTGTGACCTGGATTGGCCACTGTGAAAACACTGTACTGAGCTAGATGGACCATTGGTCTGACCCAGCATGGCTGTTCTTTTGTTCTTATAGGTGTATGTATGTTCTTGTCAAATTTAGGGGTCTTTTTATTAAAACTGAGTGTATGCGCTGAGGGCCAGATTTTGCAACTGGTGCCAGTATCAGCTAGCATGTCCAAAACTGGCGCCGGTCGTATGTCAATCATGTACTGATGCCATTTGCAGAATTGCAGTCATATATAAAGTAGATGCTTGAAATGCAGGCCAGGGTTTCACTGGCCTACATTTCTGGCACCTACTGTATGTACTCGAAAATAAACTCACCCTCAAAAAAGGTTGACTTGAATATAAACCAAACTCATGGCAGTCTCATGAGCTTACTGTGGGAACTCGCACCAGCCATTTTGAGTAGTGAGATTGCAAGGGGCAGGAGCATAGGAGGATTAATCTTGCCCTGACTCACCACTGGACCAGCAGAGCTTAAAGTAGGCCTAGGGAGAGGTCTGCAATGAATCCATGTCTGTTTTATCATTCCCTCTTTGAGAAATTCCCTAACTTTTATTTGTTCTGTTTGTCTGTGTTGATTAGATTATAAGCTCTAGTGAGCAAGGACTGTCTCTTGCATGTTTAACATATAGCACTGTGTATGTCTAGCAGCACTATAGAAATGATAAGTAGTAGTAGTAGTATTTATTTTAATAATTTAAATTTTACATATCCTACAATTCTATGCGGATGACAAATTATTCAGGTATTCAAGCATTATTCCCTGTCTAGCGGGCTTCTACTCTATCTAATGTACCTGGGGCAATGGAGATTAAGTGACTTGCTCAGGGTCACATGGAGTAGTGCAGGATTTGAACCCACAACTTCAGGGTGCTGAGGCTGTAGCTCTAACCACTGCACCACACACTCCCACAATAGTACTAAGACTTGAATATAAACCTAGACCCCCATTTTTGGACCATTTTATGGCCCCAAAATCTAGATTTATATTTGAATATATAGAAGGGCATAATCAAAAACAATGTCTAAGTCCCCTTTTGTCCTAAGTCCCTAGGCGCACAAAGTAGGTAGCAGGAAAATGTCCATCGCGAAAAAAAAAACCATCCCAAATGTGGTTTTTTTGAGAATGCCCTACCTGTATGTTCAGCAGTTTAATCGTCCAGACAAGAGAGCTGCATGGGAACGGGGACGACGGGAATCCCGCGGGGATCCCACGGGTTCTCCCTTCGGGTCACAGAGATCCCGTGGGGACGCCCCCTAGGGTCGTGGGGATCCCGTGGGGTTCAATGCCTTTCCTACCTACCCTGCTGCGAGGCCTCGTCTTCCATTTCCTGCCTGCCCTGTTGCAGCACACGTAGCCAATCGAAAGTCTTCCCCGATGTCAGCGCTGACATCGGAGGGAGGGCTTAAACAAAGCCCTCCCTTCCTCCGACATCAGCGCTGACATTGGGAAGACTTCCAGTCGGCTGTGTGCGGCAGGGCAGGTAGGGAAAAGGCAGTGGCGTACCAAAGGGGGGGTTGGGTCCGCCCCGGGTGCAGCCATGGGGGTGTGTGCACAGCCAGTCAGGTCCCCTTATCTTTGTGGCGCTTCCCCACCTGACCGACAACAGAACAGGCCCGGTCAGACAAATCTCCCTGCCCTGTAGCCGCAAATTTAAATTACCTTCTTACAGCAGCTTCAATACTCCAGCTGCTGTAAGAAGGTAATTTAGATTCGCGGCTACAAGGCAGGGAGGTTTGTCTGACCAGGCCTCTTCTGTTGTCGGTTGGGTGGAGAAGCCCCACAAAGGTAAGGGGCAAGGAGGGAGAAAGGGAGGAAAGGTGGAGTGGAGAAGAAAAGATGCTTAAGAGAAATGGGTAAAACTGAGGGGGGAGAAGGACTCTGAAAGCATTGGGGAAGACAAAGGGGTGGAGAAGGACTCTGAAAGGACATGGGGAAGACGGGAGGGGGAGAAGGATGCTGAAAGCACATGGGGAAGACAGAGGGGGGAGAAGGACGCTGGAAGCACATGGGGAAGACAAAGGGGTGGAGAAGGACGCTGAAAGCACATGGGGAAGACAAAGGGGTGGAGAAGGACGCTGAAAGGACATGGGAAGACGGGGGGGAGAAGGACGCTGAAAGGACATGGGAAGACGGGGGGAGAAAGACACTGAAAGGATATGGAGAAGACAGGGGGGGAGAAGGTGCTGAAAGGACATGGGGAAGACAGAGGGGAGAGAAGGATGCTGAAAGGACATGGGGAAGACAGGGGGAAGAAGGACACTGAAAGGAAATGGGGAAGAGAGAGTGGGGAGAAGACGCTGGCAGGGAAGAAGATGGTTGCCAGACCAATTTGGAAGGGGGGAGAAAGGGAGAGGCACAGTAACAGAGCAAATGGAAGACGCAAAGAGAAGAGAGACAGTGGATGGAAGGAATTGAATGAGAACATGAGGAAAGCAGGAACCAGGCAACAAAGGTAGGAAAAAAATTCTTTTTTTTTTTTTGCTTCAGGATAAAGTAGTATATTAGTTGTATAGATAAAAATTTATAAACATTAGATGCTCTGGTAGAAACCTGTTTACAAAGTATGTATTCTTCTCAATTAATATTTCCAAATTAATATAGTCCTTTTGCTTAGTTTTAAATGGGTTTCTACCAGAGCCATTAATTCAGTAGCATAATTAACTGAAATAACTATTTCTGAAGTTTATAGGGACGGGCGGGGACGGAGGGGATTCCTCGCAGGGATGGAAGGAGTCCTCAAGGGGACAGGTGGGGACAGGTAGGACTTTGGTGAGGTCGGGTGGGGACGGGTGGGATTTCTGTCTCCGCGCAACTCTCTAGTCCAGACTTATGGTTTATGGGTTGGGAATGTGTTCTAAGCATACATGTATGCTTAGAACACATTCCCGGCCAAAAAATTGCCTAAGTCCCAAACGCCCAAAACAAGACCTTTTAGGCAAAGGAGGGGCCAGTCCTTTGCATAAAAGCACAATGCTGGTTAGAGAATCGTGGAACCGTGCCCCCCACTCGCAGCAGGAGAGATGCCCAATCTCTCCTGCCGGACATTCCCCCAAACCTATGTGATCTCGATCTTCACCGGCAGGAGGGTTGCCAAATCTCTCCTACTTGGCACCCCCTACCCCCCCTGCTAACCGCCCAGCCCACCTTCCTCCACCACCACCTGGACCCCCTAACCCCACCTGAACCTCTCCCGGGCCCCCCAACTCCCTCCCCCCCCCGAATCCCCTCTAACCTTTTCTTGGTGGCTGGATGGATGGGTCCTCCCTGTGTCCGGCAGGCCCACCTTCATCTGAATGGCAGGCCTGCCCCTTCTCGATGCATTGTGGGATGCACCAGGAAGAGGACTAGGGACTGATTGGCCCAGGTGTCTAAGACTTGTCTTTTTGATCATCCAAGTACCGACTTAGGCTAGTTTTTGGATGGTTTTTTGGGGAGGATTATGAGCCCTTTACTGTATAGTACTTTACATGAGAATCACAACCACAGGAGCTCCTACTGGCATCTATGATCACTTCCGGCACAAGCCATAACCACTTTGATTGTAGGCACCGGTAGATAACCTCTATGGATGGAACATTGGTGGCCTGTTCTGTAGACACCTGCAGGCACCTACATTTTTAAAAATTAGTTTTTAATTGTTTTTTAAACAATATGGTCAATTACTGCATCATTTATTACCAATTAAACCAATTAAGTTAGGCAGTGGCAGGACGCCTACTGCTGCCTAACTTTT
The DNA here is from genome assembly GCF_902459505.1 of Geotrypetes seraphini. Classification (NCBI taxonomy): domain Eukaryota; kingdom Metazoa; phylum Chordata; class Amphibia; order Gymnophiona; family Dermophiidae; genus Geotrypetes; species Geotrypetes seraphini. Next base: position 424,413,529 of record NC_047084.1, read on the forward strand.
GGCATACCTACAAGAATCCGGGTCTAAATGCTGCATGATCTACTCTATATGGCATTTAGAACATGCTAAACTTTAGTAAAAAAGCCCCTTAAGCAGGCGTAGTTACATCAGGTCTATTTAAGGCAAGCCAATTCTGGGTTTTGCTAGTTTGCTAAAACAGCATCTGGCCGCCCAAATACTGTTATAACTAAAGGATATCACCATGTGGTGTTAAGGCACATAACAGGAGGCACCGTCTTATAGAACTGCCCCAATAGTGATGCAGAATTATGCAAGCCATGCTTCACATGTTTTCCCTATTTGTTTAAATACTTGTAGTGACATTGTCTTGGTTCCAAATAATAGGCTACTTTAGGAATTTGTCATCTGGACTGTAAAAGTATGTTCTCATTGATTGTCAAATGAATTTATACAGTACTTGATTATTCTCAATTTAAACTCTCTCATTCCACCTAATCTTTGTATCCTGAACAACCCTTTACATAAATCTTTTTAATTTGAAAATATACTTGAAATTCCTCTGTATAAAAGAAAACATCTTACATAACTTCTGAGTAATTTTTTGAAGTGCAAACAATTATCAGAGAAAATCAGGAGAAGAAATAATTATGCTCTATTCAGACACAGATTTGTAAGCTTTCCATAGGTTAATTTGTGCAAGACCTCAGAATTCAGTCTGCAGCCTTATAACCAGAAGTGCTCATACAACATAGTCCATCAGGCAATTTTCAGTCTGTTCCATTTCTGAATATAATTATGTTTCCATCTTTGCCACATGAGACCTAATTTTATAACAGGGTACTTCTGTGAAATGTCTAAAAGTTTATTTTATGAAGGCACCCACACCGCCGTTGTAAAACAGCTATGATAATCCAATTTCTAATTTTACTCTCTGTGTACAAAATAGAACAAAACAGGTCTTTTTATACAAAGGCACTGTTTTAGAGGGCCTCGTCAATTGCAGCAATTTAATAAATTGCTTATAAGACTCAAATTTCATTTCTCTTCAAAACACTGCTTCAGGGGATAAGCAAACTCCAGACGTTCCAGGAAGGCTTAAATTATTATGTCTTCAAGCATCCCGGCACACCTCTGTTTCTATAAGAGCCTACCATAAAAGCACAAAATCCCCCTCATCAGCAACTTAATTAACATACCCCCTCCTTTACTAATGCATAGCGCAGATTTTAGTGCTGGCAGTGGCGGTCACTGCTCCGACGCTCGTAGAATTCCTATGAGCATCGGAGCAGCGACCGCCGCTGCTGGCGCTAAAACCTGTGCTACGTGTTAGTAAAGGAGGGGGATAATGACATCTGCTGTTATTTCAACCCAAATACTCCACAGTGAATATGAATGTTATCTCACCTTGCTGCTCTAATAAGACTTTTAATTATACTCTGTCAATAAAGTTGAACACATTGTTGAGTCTCTGTATTTTCTTAATTCAACAAAATAAAATATAATTTAGGAATTCACAACCATCCGATATCTACACATTCACCAACTGACATACATTTACATTTAATAAATAGTAAATTGACCGACAACAAAACATTGACTTAAATAGCAATCTTTGCTGCAGCTTTATTGAGATGGCTTGGGGAAATCCACTGCTTATTCCTAGGATAAGCAGCATATAATCTGTTTTGCTACTTGGGATCTAGCTAGGTGCTTGGGACATGGGTTGGCCACTGTTGGAAACAATCTAGCCATTGTGACATCATTTATGAGACTGGATCTTAGGCAATGGTGGAATGAGGTATTATGACATCATGATCTCAGCTCTGGAATGTTGCTACTATTTGAATTTCTGCCAGGTACTTGGGACCTGAGTTGGCCACTGTTGGAAACAGGATACTGGACTTGATGGACCTTCGGTCTGTCCCAGTATGGCAATTCTTATGTTCTTAATTTAAATATTAGCAATAGTATCATTATAATCAAAGGAATATTAATAATTAACTTATTAAGACTAGATGGTGTCATACTAGTCAATACATATGTTCATTACATCAACTCACCTTTTATCCCCAATCACCTGTGGTGATGCCAAACTGAAGAGCATTACAATTCCATTTACCTACCCTCCTCTCAAAGGTACTCAGCGCAAGAAGATGTTTGAAAACCTGCTTGCGATGCAAGCAGCAAAACTCGACCACTCCATTTCCAACCTGCTGACAACAACGAGCGACCTCAAAACATTTCGAAGAGAGATCAAAATCCTGCTATTCAAGAAATATGTCCAGATACCTTAACTCTCACCCCCTCCCTCTCCTCCCCGGTAAATTCCCCTCACAAAGCCTCCACTTCTCTGGTAATCTTTTCCTTTTCTAAATATCAACCAAGAATACAGTTCCCTAAAATGTAAAGCTCCTGGAAATGTCCAGCTTTCTTAGTTGTTATCCTATTTGTAATATTGCCTAGAAATGTCCAATTCTTATTTGTTATCTAATTCGCAATATCTCCTGGAAATATCCAGCTTTCTTATCTCACTTGCAACCAAAAATTGTAACTATCCTGGAAATGTCCAGTTAGCTCTTTTGTAATCCGCCAAGAACTGCAAGGTACAGGCGGAATAGAAGTCACTAATGTAATGTAATTCCTTCTTTTCCCCTCCTTCCTTACTATATCAGCATGGCTATATTACACTGGCCTCTCTACCCAACTTAACATGTACCACTAACCAAATTGCATAAAGTAATCACATCTCCCAACTCTAAGGGCCTGTTTTACAAAGCCGCGCGCTAGGGCTTCGGGGCCATTGTCACGCAGCAGCTGCTAGCACGGCTTTGTAAAATAGGCAGTAAATCTGAGTTGCAACAAAATCACCAACTACTTCCTCCCCACTAACAATTCCTACTTATCAACTAAACTAAGAAGTGGGAGGAAGTGCAAATTAAACAAAACCCCCACACAGATCTTCAAAACTACTAACACATCTGCTCCGTTGCTCCTGAAAATCCAAATGTTCCTATAGCCTCACTTTCTGCCTTACCGTGCACCAGCCAGAACTAACCAATCCTATTTCCTGCCTCAAACCCTATTTCCCTTCACAACCCTCCTCATTTTGTACATCATAATATTAAGATCTCAGATTTTAAGGATGTGCTCAGCTAATTTAAGAGCCTTTCCCCTTTCTTAAGTCAGTTTATCTTATATTTTAAAATTAAGAGGTTAAGTAGTAGCAGTATCCTATGCTCATATACCAAAGGAAAGCTCATGCCAAATTAATCTGAATTTTTTTGACTGGTTGAACAGAAAACTGGACCAAGATGTAGTATGTTTGGACTTCAGCAAGGCCTCTGACATGGTTCCTCATAGGGGGCTTGGAAACAAATTGAATGGGCAAAAGTTACGACCCAAAGTTGTGAACTGAATTAGAAACTAGTTGACTGATAGATGTCAGAGGATGGTAGTGAATAGAATTCATTTGGAGGAAAGAAAAGGTGAGTAGTGGGGTGCTCCAAGGTTCAGTATGGGGGCGGATTCTATTCAACAGATTTATGAATGACATTGCCGAAGGGTTAGAAAGGAAATATGGCCCTTTTGTGGATGACACAAAGATTTGCACTCCTGGAGGGAGTGGACAAAATGAAAAATGATCTAAAACATAATGGCCTAATGTTTGGCAGTTAAAATTTAATGCATAGAGTGATGCACATGGGGTGTAGAAGCCCAAAAGAATAGTATTTGCCAGGAGGTGAGAGACTGATAAGCACAGACCAGGAGGTGAGTGTCAGAGGATTTTAAGGTAGTAAAACAATGCGACAAGGTGGTGCCTATAGCTGGAAGGATGCTAGACTGCATAGAGAGAGGCATATCCAGTAGAAGAAAAGAGGTGTTAATGCCTTTGTACAGGACATTGGTGAGGCCCCTTTTGGAGTATTGTGTGCAGTTTGGGAGGCTGCTGCTGTATCTCTTTAAGGACATCAAAAGACTTGAGTCAATTCAGAGGAAGGCAGCAAAAATGATATGGGACTTGTGCCAAAGATGTATGAGAAGAGACCACTTATAAATTATTCATATAAAGATTAATATTTTTCAGACACAGTGAAATGGTAAAACTAGAGGTCATGAGTTGAGGTTGCAGGGTGGGAAACCTAGAAACAATGCCAGGAAAGGATAGTGGAGTAAGGAATTACAGAGGGAGTGACAAAATAGACATGGGTACTTTACAAGTGGGTTGGTGTTAGGAGTTAAAAACAGCCTAAAAAAATTGCCCTTCCTAGAATGCCCTTCCATGGGAGGTTGTAAAGACAAAACCAGTGATGGATAACAGGTCACTATACTGTATATAAAAAGGATGGAACCAATTAAAACAAAACCTAAATGATTTCATACTGGAGTGCACTTTGACAGCAGCTTCAGAGGTTGGGAAGTAAGACCAATGCTGAGCAGACTTTTATGGCCTGATTCCATGAATGGTAAAAAAAAACAGATTGGGATTAAAGCAGGACTTTGAAAAGCAACTCTAGTCGTTGTGAAGTAGGACCAGTACTTGACAAACTTCTACAATCTGTGCCCCAAAATTGGTAGGAAGAGACAGAGATTAAAACCTCCTTTTACAAAACTGTGATAGCACTTTCTAGTGTGGGGAGCCGTGCTGAATGGCCCGCGCTACTCCCGACACTCACTGAGTTCCTATGAGCGTCGGGAGCAGCGCGGGCTAGTGCGTGCTAATCTGGTGCGCGCGCTAAAAACGCTAGCGCACCTTCGTAAAAGGAGCCCTTGGAGTATTCTACACATGGCGCCAAAAAAAAAATTGGTGCTGGTATGGATGGTGCTTAGCGTGATTCTATAAAAGATAGTAGCAGTGTATAGAATCGTGCTTAGTGGCAGTATGTATGACTAACATTTAAGCACACCCTCTTAGGTCAATGAAAACCAGGCTTAAATACCTGTACCTAAGCTGAACACATTCTATAACAGTGCGCCTAATTGAGATGCCCACAATCCACCAATGCTCCTCCCCTGATCATGCCCCTTTTTGAGATTTGTGCCCTAGAAGTGACACACACCACTTTATAGAATGCACTTAGGGCTAGATTCACTAAGCCCACCGATCAAGTTCCGACCATTTAGCGACCCCTTTGTGACCCAATTTCCCTCAGACCCGATTCAGTAACCTCTGTTCCGATCATCCTCCGATTTGCGCATGCAAATGAGGGAGAACGGCATTCAAATGTAGGCAGGCAGTGATTCACTACACAAAAAAAGCAACACCAACAAAACATTGTCTTAAATAGCAATCTTTGCTGCAGCTTTATTGAGACGGCTTGGGGAAATCCACTGCTTATTCCTAGGATAAGCAGCATAGAATCTGTTTTGCTACTTGGGATCTAGCTAGGTGCTTGGGACATGGGTTGGCCACTGTTGGAAACAATCTAGCCATTGTGACATCATTTATGAGACTGGATCTTAGGCAATGGTGGAATGAGGTATTATGACATCATGATCTCAGCTCTGGAATGTTGCTACTATCTGGCCGATCAGCAAACAAGTGACTGCTGGTGACCAGTCGTTCATGTTGTTTCTGACAGCTCTGCCCCAAATCTCCTGTTCTCTACCCCAAAGCTGTGATTTTCCTGCTGCCCTGCTCTGCCCCGAATCTCCTGCTCTCTGCCCCGAAGCCACGATTTTCCTGCCATCCTGAACTGCCTCGAATCTCCTGTTCTCTGTCCCGAAGCCGCGATTTTCCTGATGCTCTGCTCTGCCCCGAATCTCCTGCTCTCTGCCCTGAAGCCATGATTTTCCTGCTGCCCTGCTCTGCCCCGAATCTCCTACCTGATTCTCCTGCCCCGATTCTTTCCGACTCTCCTGCCCTTCCCCGTTGTGCAAGCCCGTGGTTTTAAAGCGGGTTAAAACCACGGTCTCGCAAAAAAGTTAAAAAAGTAAAATTTAGCTCTGTCAGGCACGGAGGACCAGTGCATGCTCAGACCATCTATAGATGGTCTGTGCATGCATTGAGATTGCCAAAGAGCGATCCAGGCAGGCGGTTGGGGGCGTGATTCCGATCACCCTCATTTTCATGAGGACCTTTCATGAGTCAGACCCCCAAACACAGATCGGATCAGATCCCTCATGGATCGGATCCATGCTATTAGTGAATCTAGGCTAGAGAATGACACGGTGGCGGTTTACCCGCGGCTACTGCATTTAGCCGCGGGTAACCCGCCAAAAACGGGGAATGAAAATTAGCAGCCTCTGCGGGGACGGGGACAAGGCCATCACCGCCCCGTGGAGCGGTGAATGGTCTTGTCACCGCAGTGAGGCATAAAGGATCGTGCGGTCCCCGTACCCCCATCTGCCCACCCGCACGCCGGCTCGATCGTTTAACCAGCTTCCTCTCTCTACCTCACCTTAGTTTGCCGGCTTTCTTTTCCGGCGACCGGAACGCTTTCAAAAGAGCCGCGCATGCGCGGCTGCTCAGTATTCAATCTTCTGCTCTGACCCAACCGGAAACAGGAAGTTGCAGCAGAGCAGAAGATTGAACTTTGAGCTGCCGCACGTGCGCGGCTCTTTGAAAGCGTGCCGGTCGCCGAAAAAGAAAACCGGCAAACTAAGGAGAGTTGGAGAGCAGTAGCGTACCAAGGGGGGGGCGGGAGGGGCGAAAAAGGTAATGGCGCCAGGCCTTGGAGCACCGAGGCAGACCGCTTCTCCCCCCTCCCAGCCGAACCCCCGCTGACCCTCCTATCTCCCCCCCAAGTGAACCTTTCCGACCCTCCCAGCGAAAGCAGCAAACCTCCCTCCAGTAGCGTCGACTTTCTCCTCCCTCTGCCGCATCACAGATGATGTCATCAGTGACGCGGCAGAGGGAGGAGAAAGCCGCGAAGGAGGTTTGCTGCTCTCGCTGGGAGGGTCGGAAAGGTTCACGGGGGGGGGTTAGGAGGGTCAGCGGGGATTTGGCTGGGAGGGGGAGAAGCGGTCTGCCTCGGTGCTCCATTACCTTCTTCGGGCAGCAGCAGCGTTTACAATTTGCTGCTGTTGCCGGCTTCAGGCCTTGTTCTCTGCCGGGTCCTGCCTACTTCCTGTTTTCATGAAGACAGGACCCGACAGAGAGGAAGGCCTGAAGCGGGCAACATCAGTGAATTGTGAATGCTGCTGCTGCCTGATGAAGTTCAGGACATCGAGGAAGGAGCAGGGTGAAATCGGCTGCTGGCTTGGGGGTGAGGGTAGGGAAAGAATCGTGGAAGTGGAGAAATTGGCACGATGGCTTTGTGGGGGCTAGGGGGAAAGAGAAAGAAAGGAAAAAATAAAGAGGGGTCAGGGGGAGAGAGAAAGAAAGGCAGAAAGAAAGAGGGGGTCAAGAGGGAGAGAAAGAAAGGCAGAAAGAAAGAGGGGAGCCAGGGGGAGAGAGAAAGAAAGAGGGGGGGGGGCAGGAGAAGAAAGAAGTAGGATCAGAAGAAGGACCAGAGACTCATGAAATCACCAGACAAAAAGGTAGGAAAAATGATTTTATTTTCAACTTAGTGATCAAAATGTGTCCGTTTTGAGAATTTATATCTGCTGTCTATATTTTGCACTATGGCCCCCTTTTACTAAAACGCAATAGCGGTTTTTAGCACAGGGAGCCTATGAGCGTCAAGAGCAGCGTGGGGCATTCAGCGCAGCTCTCTGCGCTAAAAACCGCTATCGCAGTTTAGTAAAAAGGGAGGGGGAATATTTGTCTATTTTTGTATAGTTGTTACTGAGGTGACATTGTATAAAGTCATCTGCCTTGACCTCTTTGAAAACCCGCGGAATATAAATGATAATTAACATTTTCTCTGCGTACAGCGTGCTTTGTGTTTTTTAAATTTTATTGTTGGTAGATCATTTTGACTTGGCCACAAAGGTAAGGGGGAGGGAGGGAGGGGAGCTGCTGAAAGACATCTAGTAATCCTTGCAGGCTTGACTGTGCAGGGAATTATTTTTGTAAAATCATGTTTTGTTATGTGACTGGCATTATCTAGACTTTAATTTCTATGAATGAATAGAATGAAAATGATATAAAATTACTTGCTTGCGGGGACCGCGTGTTCCGGCTCACACAAGGAAGGAGGGGGTGAAAGGGAAAAAGTTTCTGTTCCTTGGAAATAGATTCTGAAGTGACCTCATCAAAGAAGACCAGCACTAAATGTACCAGAAATCCCTTAAACAATGTCAAAAGAGCCCAAAATAGAAAACTGCTACTGCCTTGAGACTCCATTATTGAAGGAATCAACTTGAAATCACAGAAGAGACAGGAAAAGGTTAAATGCCTCATGGAATCCTCAGGTACAAAACACAAACCAAATTGTGAATGAAATCAGAGCAGACAGTAAGAATTATAAAATTGATGTCATTATCCATCTGGAAAAAAAGGCGTACTAGAAATAATGCCTCAGCAATACAATTTTCAGAAGTTCTATTTGCTCATGGTAAGGGAGAAGAGAGACTGCTAGTGATGGTGGGGGGACTGATAGAAGATATGAAAGAAGGGTGGTAGAAAGGAACAGATGGTAAAGGAGGGAGGGAAGGGTGGTGGTGGAAAGGAATAGAACAGACATTGAAAGAGGGTAGAGAGGAACAGACCCTGAAAGGAAATGTGGAAGGCAGAGTGGGGAGAAGACGCTGGAAGGGAAGAAGACAGATGCCAGACTATGGGGGAGCGGAGGGAAGAAAATGGGTGCTAGACGGGGACGGTGACGGGGCGGTGAATGGGATGGCAGTGGCGGTGACGGGGCGGTGAAAGGGATGGCGATGGCGGTGACGGTGACGGGGCGGTGAAAGGAACGGCGGTGATGGGGCGGTGCAGAGGATGGTGGGCCGGGGACGGTGCAGTGACGGGGACAGATTTTTTCCCCGTGTCATTCTCTAATCTAGGCCTTTGAAAGCTGTGCGTGTAACTTCTAATTAATGCCAATTAGCATCATAAGAACATAAGAATTGCCGCTGCTGGGTCAGACCAGTGGTCCATCGTGCACAGCAGTCCGCTCAAGCGGCGGCCCTCTGGTCAAAGACCAGTGCCCTAACTGAGACTAGCCCTACCTGTGTATGTTCTGGCTCAGCAGGAACTTGTTTAACTTTGTCTTGAATCCCTGGAGGGTGTTTTCCCCTATGAGAGACTCCGGAAGAGCGTTCCAGTTTTCTACCACTCCCTGGGTGAAGAAGAACTTCCTTATGTTCGTACGGAATCTATCCCCTTTCAATTTTAGAGAGTGCCCTCTCATTCTCCCTACCTTGGAGAGGGTGGACAACCTGCCCTTATCTACTATGTCTATTCCCTTCAGTACCTTGAATGTTTCAATTATGTCCCCTCTCAATCTCCTCTGTTTGAGGGAGAAGAGGCCCAGTTTCTCTAATATTTCACTGTACAGCAACTCCTCCAGCCCCTTAACCATCTTAGTTGCTCTTCTCTGGACCCTTTCGAGTAGTACCGTGTCCTTCTTCATATACAGTGACCAGTGCTGGACGCAGTACTCCAGGTGAGGGCGCACCAAGGCCCAGTACAGTGGCATGATTACCCTCTCTGATCTGTTCGTGATCCCCTTCTTTATCATTCCTAGCATTCTGTTCACCCTTTTCGCCGCCACCGCACATTGCGCGGACGGCTTCATTGACATGTCGATCAGAACTCCCAAGTCTCTTTCCTGGGAGGTCTCTCCAAGTACAGCCCAGGACATCCTATATTCGTGCATGAGATTTCTGTTACTTTCATGCATCACTTTACACTTATCCACGTTGAACCTAATCTGCCATGTTGATGCCTATTCCTCGAGCCTAATTATGTCATGTTGAATATCTTTGCAATCCCCCTGCATCTTCTCTACTCTGAATAACTTCGTATTGTCTGCAAATTTAATCACCTCGCTTGTTGTACCAATGTCCAGATCGTTTATAAAGATTTTGAAGAGCACGGGTCCAAGCACCGAGCCCTGCGGCACCCCACTGGTAATGCTCTTCCAGTCCGAGTATTGTCCATTTACCCCCACTTGCTGTTTCCTATGCTCCAGTCTGTTTTTAATCCACGTGAGTATTCCACCCTCGATTCCATGGCTCGCAATTTTTCGAAGTAGTCATTCATGAGGAACCTTGTCAAACGCCTTCTGAAAATCCAGATATACAATGTCTACTGGGTCGCCCTTGTCTATCTGTCTGTTTACTCCCTCAAAGAAGTGCAGCAAGTTCATCAAACACGATCTGCCTGCATTTCTTTGAGGGAGTAAACAGACAGATAGACAAGGGCGACCCGGTAGACATTATCAGAACTGAATGGCTTGTTCAATAATTAAGCTCCACATGCAAATTGGCTCTGCACACAGATTTGCATGCAAAACTGAAGGTGTTGGATACAAAATTTGGGAGTAAATGGGCACCAGAGAATATGGAATATAATGTGACTTGTTCAAGGTCACAAAAAGTATTAGTGGCAGAACCAAGACTTGAACCGCAAGCAAAACTTCAGTTCCAGGTTTATTCTTAAAACAAAGATCCATTTTTCAATGGAAAGCTCACATGTCCCTGGAAATATGTCAATATGCTTTACAGGTATGTGTTAATTGGAACTACAGGCATCCTTTGTTTGAAGTCCAGCTTATACACACATAATTTTGACTACGTATAAAGGAAAATAATCATCCATTAAAGATAAAGAAATGGATTGCACCTTTTCAAGTTGCTTTTTTCTTACCTTAGATTCAAAATTGCACTAATGTGAATTTTGTGTTCTTCCTCAGAAACATGTCTATTTATGTACTTTTTTAGACTAAAGTTTTTAAAATTTGATTTATTTAAGAATATGATGAATATAGGGTGATAAATAAAAAAATTGTTATAGATATAAGCAATTGATGTTGGTTTACCACTCCTCATTTTTGCAGCGTCCAACAGCGAGATGGGTACTATCCAATCCAGCAGCAAGATTTTTGACAAAATGGATCAATTTTTCACTCCGTCGAAGATCACAAATACTAAGGGACACTCGATGAGGTTACAGTGAAATACTTTTAAAACCAATAGGAGGAATTTTTTTTTTCCACTCAGAGAATAGTTAAGCTCTGGAAAGCATTGCCAGAGGTTGTAGTAAGAGCAGATAGCGTAACTGGTTTTCAGAAAGATTTGGACAATTTCCTGGAGGAAAAGTCCATAGTCTGTTATTGAGACAGACAATGGGGAAGGCACTGCTTGCCCTGGATCGATACCATGGAATGTTGCTACTCCCAGGTACTAGGGACCTGGGTTGGCTACCGTGAGAACGGGCTACTGGGCTTGATGGATCATTGATCTGACCCAGTAAGGCTATTCTTATGTTATTATGATAGATGCTATCCATTATTTATTTATTTTTGTATTGAACGCCTCCTGAAGATTAACCTATTTTTTGGCCATGCACATCCATAGTGCCTAGCCCAGTGAACCCTTAAGATTTTTATATTAACTTGAGTCCACTTTAGAAGAAAGTTTTTTTTATCCCAACCAGCTATTAGTCTTCCTTAGAGAGAAAAGACACCAAAATTTCTTCAGTTCTGAAAAACAAATGCTGGGTTTTACTAAACGGCGCTAGAGGTTTTTGTGCGGGCCGGCAAGGTAAATGCTTTGATACTCATAGGAATTCTATAAACATTAGAGCATTTACCTCACTGGCCCCCACTAAAAGCCTCTAGCGCCATTTAGTAAAAGGAGCCCAAAGAATGCTTAGTTGTACCATAATATAACTTAGGCCCCCTTTTACAAAGCCACACAGCTGAGTGCCACATGGCAAATACTCCGACGCTCATTTAATTTCCATGGGCATCAGAGCATTTACCGCGCTGGCCTGCACTAGGCTTTGTAAAAGAGGGAGCTCATAATTTCCTTGAAATAATAAAATATAATTTGCAAATGGAGAAATTTGTAATTCCTATTTCAATTTCTTCAACTCATTTAGAGGGTAATCTTAAAAAATCCTTTTCTGTGTCTAAGAGCCCATTTGAGCAGCAGTAAAATGGATTGCAATGTAATGCACCTTTTTTTCCAGGGCATATGTAAAATTTATTCATTGAGATTTGTGTACTATTGCAGCTAGGTCTGGAGCCTATTTTGCAAAAATTTCTTATTAAGTATCCTTATATAAAATAAAATCTTTAATGCCTAAGCTAAATCTCAAGGCGTTTCAGTGAGAAAAGAAAGAACAGTGATATTGGGCATCCTTTTCTGGTGCCTTTACCCATCACAGTTTCCTCACTAATATGACTATTGGTGGCCAACTTCAAACTGAAACTCAACTCAGATAAAACCAAATTCTTCCTGGCGAGTCCAAACGACAAAATCAAAGACACCTCAATCTTCCTGAATGGCCAAGTCTTTCCCATTTCAAATTTCTTAAAAATTCTTGGAGTGACTCTCGACTGCTACCTTACCTTCGAAGCCCACACCGACCTTCTGGTCAAAAAAGGCTTTGCCACCTTATGGAAGCTAAGACCCATCAGAAAGTACTTCGACGCGCCCTCATTCCGCCTACTTGTGCAATCCTCCATCTTAAGTCTTCTCGACTACTGCAACATCATCTACCTGGGATCTTTCAAAAAAAAAAAAACACACAAAGATTGCGAATCATCCAAAACACGGCAATCCGACTGATCTTCGGACTAAAAAAATGGGAACTCTCTACTACCTCAAACTTCACTGGCTACCCCTGGAAACAATAGTGCAATTCAAGTTCACCTGTTTCTGTTACAAATCCATCCTTGATTCGGCTCCCCTTTACTTGACATCCCATTTTATCCTAGACCGCCCATCCAAACTCACACTTAGAACCCACCTGTTTAGCTATCCTACCCTAAAGGCCTGCCGTTACAAAAGATATCTAAATAGAACTCTTGCCTTCCAAGCAGGTCAGCTCAATAACTGGCTGGCTCACATCATCTCACGCACTTCATCCTACTTAAACTTCAGGAAACTGCTAAAAACTAATCTTTTCACCCGATTCACACCCCAAGACCCCTTTGCCCTACCCTGACCCCTTCTATCTCACCATGTCCTCTACTATCAACCCTCTCCTCTAAATCATATTTATGTTAATGTAATATTATAAATCAGTGGCATAGCAAGGGAAGTTGGCACCCAGCATCACTATGACCTGTGCCCTGATGTGCTTTTCTCTACCATCCCATCATCGTCATGCTCCCCTACTCCCGTACCTCTTCAAATCTACACAGGCTCTCCTACCTGCTGCTCGCGCTGGCTGAGCCTTCCTTCTGTCACTTCCTTGTCCCCAAATCTGGAAGTGACATCAGAAAAAGCAGTGAGGCTAGCACAAGCAGATTGGTGTGCATAGCCAATTTGCACATGGAACTTAGGGCTAGATTCACTAATCAAACCGATCGTGTACCGATCGGTTTACGCTCACTTTCTGACTACGGCTTGATTCACTAACCTTCCTCCAGACCCCATCCGCACCCGATCCGATCTGCGCATGCAAATTAGTAAAAAGGCAGGTAAATTTCTTAAGGCATCGATTCATGAAACCATTTCATCCAAACCGACTGGCCTTTCCGATCCAAAAAGTTTTGACTGCTGAGGACCAGTCGCTTTACATCCTCGTCGACTATGCCTGCCTAGCAACTGCCGCGTGCATATTAAGAACCCCATTATAAATATATATCTACCCCACAAAAAATCCAAAATATATCTAAACTTTAAATATATCTAAACTTTCATATTTTTTATTTTTTTGGAATGCGCATAGCGAGTCAGGAGTGAATCTCGGATTTGTAATGCGCATGGCAAGAAAATCACGGATTAACCCCCATGCTCTCAATGCAGATTGTACATTTCATATATCAATGCCAAATTTTTTTAAAAAAATCAAAAATAACTTTTAAGGGCCAGCTATCCCTCCAGCTAGATTGTTGCATGCATCTGACATCATGGGGTCGCCTTTGGTTGCTTCGTGCTTCATGGCAGTAAGAGCCGCACAGCCTCCTGGGATTCATAGGCTGCATATAACAGCGCATGATCCCAGGGCATTCAACTGCTGTTAACTGTTGTGCCTTCAAGCCACTTAACAATTCTTTTCCTGAGAGAAATGGACGGTACTCATCGGCTACGCTATCTGCTTCTTTTGGAACACGAGTATGTCAAGAAGAGGTTGGAAAAAACTACAGTTCTTATATTGCATTTTTTACGACAACAATGCTTTGCAGTAGGCGCATTCGGAGCCTGCTAATGACATCTGCGGTTAAACCCTGCCCCATTTCTATGCAGTGAAGTCCTAAAGAGCTAGCGCATGCGTTATGTGCTTCAAAACCAACAAGGATACAGTGTGCACGCGCGTCGATCGATGTTACAGAAAGACGTGTACGTGAATGGGGGCATGTTTACAATTTGCATGGACAAGCTTTACTGAATCGATTGGCCAGAATGACTCAGAAACGGATAGGACACGAATCGAAGCAATTTGTGGTCTTTAGTGAATCTAGCCCTAAATTATTTAACAAGCCATTCAGCACTGATAATTGGCAATTAACACCTACTAAATGAATCTAATTGGCATTTAATTAGAAATTACATGCATATCTTTCTAAGCACATTCTATAAAATGGTGCACATCACTTCTACTGTGCGAATCTCAAAAGGGGGCATGGCCAGGAGAGGAGCATGGGAGGATTGTGGACATCTCTAAAATTTAGCCGATTTGGTGCACGCTAAATATTAGCGCACACTAAATGCTAATGTGTCCATAGAATATAATGGATGTGTTAGTGTTTAGCGTGCACTAAAATGGCTAGCACGCCTTAGTAAAAAGGACCCCTATATTATGTTTAAATCTGTTTTATTCATTTTCACATCAAAGATCAAAAACACTTTGATACAGGAAACTAAATATACTCAAGAAATTATTATCAAATCAAAAATTCCCAGTACAATGATCATAGTCCACATTAGGAGAGAGTAAAGCCATACACAATCAAGGGGAGTTGAATTAAAGGAAAACTATACTCGGTCATATTAACATATGCCTCAAAAATACAGGGTTCTTTTGGTTATTACATTAAGGCCTAAGTAGTTGGAATTATAGAGGGGTCGGGAGCCTTAATGGCAGCCTTTCCTTCCAAGAAAAATTGCAATTGTTCTGGGTCATAAAAGATATACTTATTTGCTTGATAGGTGATACAGCATTTATAAGGAAACCTAAGTTGAAAGGTTGCTCCCAAGGCCAAAACTGACTGACGAAATGTCAGAAATATTTTGCGTCTAAGCTGCGTCCACTTTGAAACATCAGGAAAAATTGCAATTTTGTGATTGTAGAATTCAACACTTTCAGTTCTATAAAAAAGACGAAGAAGCGCTTCTTTATCTTGTAAGAAAACAAAAGTCTCTAGCAAAGTAGCTCTCGCTGAGATTTCAATTCGTGAGGATTCCAACATCTCAGTGAGGTCTAGTTCTCTGGGATGAGTAGTTGACTTATCCTTATCCTCTTCGACTATATTGACTATATTCCCTCGGAGAACGGATTCGCCCAGACCAAAAGGAACAGCAAAGGCTGTTATTGCTGTCTGGCGTGTTACTGAAGAGGCAGTGGAAGCCGGGAGATCACTCCTCTGTTTCCCCCTAAGTTTCGGCATTCCTGCGCTACAAAAGGAACCCTATATTAGGTGTACTATATTTACAGAATAGCATTTAGGCAGGATTTTGTATTTGCATGTTTATCTGTGCATATCGCATATACATGCCTTACTTCTTATTTTTTAGTTGATAATTTTAAAATTTTCCAATATAACAAGATGAGGGTTCCATCAACCATAGGTAGGTTAAAGATATGAACCATTGGTTTCCCTTCTAAAGCCCCCTGCTAGCTCCCTCCAACTATATGGCATTATTCTAATCATTTATACATGCATAAATCTTAAAGCTAGTTAGTCTAAATAGTCTAAATAAGGTTAACAAGGGGCTTCTGAAAAGTTCTCAACTCAACCAACAAAGTTGGGGCAATCTCCATCAAGCGCTATACACTTACCCCCTCTTCTACGAAACCGCACTAGCAGTTTTTAGCACAGAAAGCCACGCTGAATGGCTCACGCTGCTCCCAACGCTCATAGGAGCTCAATGAGCGTCGGGAGCAGTGCGAGCCATTCAGCGCGGTTCTCTACGCTAAAAACCGCTAGTGCGGTTTCGTAGAAGAGGGGGGTTAGTCCAGCAATTTTCCACTTTTTTTTGTTCTATATTTTTCCGACAGAATGAAAAAAAGTGGAAAATCACTGGAATAAGGCCCGGATTCTCATATATGGCACCGATATTGGTGAATGTGTCAATCATGTGATGGCATTGTATAGAGAACCGCACTTCCGGGAAAGATAGGTGCCAAAAATGTAGGTAGGCCTACATTTCTAGCGCCTTTCTTTGTTGTGAATTGCACCTACATAGGCGCTTTAAGCCGCCTAATGCCACTTCTGGCATTTGCCACGCCCACACTGGCATTAAGCAGCCTAAAGTGCCTATGGAGGCATGATTCTGGTGTTGATTTATTAGGCGGTGATAGGCACCTTGAAATCCAGTTGAAAATGTCATTTAAACAGTGTTTTTTTTTTACTTAGCTTGGATGTCTACTTGTGCCTAAAAAATCGGCATCGATTAGAGAATCTGGGCCTAAGTGTATAGCCCTCGATGGAGACTGCCCCAACTTTATATGCTGGGCTGAGAACCTTTTAGCGGCCCCTCATATTCTTCATTTGCTCTTGAGGGCAGAGATTTTCATAAGTAACTTATAGTTTCTGCACCCCTCTGTTAATCTCTACTAAGAGATGCAATATTTTGTCTAATGAGCCCACATTATGTGTTCCCCATATACAGTATAATAACTACAAGCATAATGATAGGGTAACGAAGCTTTGAAAAGGTGATTTAATACTTATCACATTATTTTTCTGTTCACTTTGAGATCTTGTTCTAATTACTGCAGCCTGAAAGCATTAAAATGAATTTCTTATAGTGTTGTGCAGGTGAGAGTTTTCAGCTTTATTTTACTGTTTGATTTGCCCCAGGACTTTCAGGTGCTACACAAGGGAGTAAAGAACAGAAAGTGCCTGAGTTCTTGGTTGTCAGCCATTGGATGGCAGCCATAGCATTATTAAGCCATCCAAGCATGCTGAGTCCAAACCACAAAATTAAATTTTCCCTTACAGCGGGGACAAATCAACTATCACAGTGTTTTTAAGTCCTCTGAAGACTGTTTATTTTCTTCCTTTCAAAGAGTGAAGTAAAGCTAATTTTACTCTCTCTATCCTCACGGATAAATTAAACGTGACATGAAAAGATAAGGCACATATTGTGTCTGTAGTGTAGGATTTTATTTTTATTTATTTAATTTTTTATACCGCTCTTTCAAGGGAACTCAGAATGGTTTACATGAATTTTTCAGGCACTCAAGTATTTTTTCATGTCTGTCCCAGCAGGCCCATAATCTATCTAATGTACCTGGGACAATGAGGGGATTAAGTGACTTGCCTAGGGTCAGAAGGAGCTGCTTAGGTTTGAACACACAACCTCAGGGTGCTGAGACTGTAGCTTTAACCACCAGTGTACTATCAGGATAGTCAGAATGGATCCTCTAGCTTGGGAAAGAGACATGTCCAAAGTATTTACCCTGGTAACTTACATTTTACTTGGATAAATATCCTTAGTGACTAAAATTATATGTGTAGTTTCACAGTTGTGAAGAAAAAGAAAAGAGATAAATCTGGTTGTTGGGAGAGCAGTGACCTAGCCAAGGGTGGGCAGAGGCCCACCCACATTGGGTTAGGCCAGGGGTAGGCAATTACGGTCCTCGAGAGCCATAGTCAGGTCAGGTTTTCAGGATATCCACAATAAATATGCATGAGATAGATTTGCCTCTCAAGGAGGCAGTGCATGCAAATCCATCTCATACATATTCATTGTGGATATCCTGAAAAACCTGACCTGTGGCTGTGGCTCTCAAGGACCGGAATTGCCTACCCCTGGGTTAGGCCCACTCAGCAGTGGTGCATATCATCTACGTATGTTCGCTGGAACTCTTGGACCATGAGAACACCGTAGCAGTTAGTGACCTCACTCAGACCTACTAATGCTGGCACCCCCGCTCCCATGCATGAGCAGTTTTCATTCATGCTCAGTTCATATGTGAGAAATGAGCATGCAAGGGGGAAGAGGGGGATGCCAGTGCTGGCAGCTGCTAATGTGGCCATCAAATGCCACAATGTTCAAATGGCTCTTGGGTTCTGGGAAAGTAGCTGTTCAGCGGGTTATGGGAATTGCTGCCAGTCAATGTATTATTTTGTTTTAATTGAAAAAATGTTCAGATTTACATATGTATTAATTAGCACCAAAAATATGGAACAAAATTTTTACAAAAGTAAATTATTCTTATTTATTTAAAAAGTTTCTATACCGTCAAAAATCTCAGCAGTTTCCTTGATAATTTACATAAAAACATGAAAATCACTTAAACTAAAGCATGACAGTCCAAAATCATCACACATAAAATCATTAAAAATGCCCTTTACAATGTTTTCAGCAAACACTCATCTTCCTTAAGTTCAGGGAAAGGGAGACAGTTTCAGAGAAAAAATATCATGTCATATTAGAAACAAGCGTCAACAAATAGCTTAGTCTGAAGCAGTTTTTTAAAGGTGGAATATTCTGCATATAATCTTATTTGACCGGATAACTTATTCCATAAAGACATCCCAGCAATCATAAACATTTTCATTCCTGTAGACACATAATTTATGTTCATAGATGATTGACATACTAACCACATACTGCTAGATGATCGTAAAGCTTTACTGGGTCTATATATCTCCCAGAGACACTGGAACTAATATGGCACCATACGGTGCAAAGTTTGATGAACCAGTGATAAGACTTTGAAATGAATCCTCTGTTCAATCGGCAGCCAGTGTAAATTTTTTAATACGGGGTAATATGACATGTTCTTGTAAACAATAGAGCCAAAAAACATCCTTGAAAGAATGGAAAAAAGATCCGAATGAAGAAAATAGGAAGAAACACAAGCACTGGCAAGTTAGATGCAAAGCACTTATAAAGACAGCTAAGAAAGAATATGAAGAGAAACTTGCAAAAAAGGCAAAAACTCATAGCAATTTTTTTAGGTACATCAGATGCAGAAAACCTGTGAGGGAATCTGTAAGACCGTTGCATGATCGAGGAGCAAAAGGGGAGGATAAGGCCATAGTGGAAAGACTGAATGAATTCTTTGCTTCGGTCTTTACAGAAGAAGATATAAGAGATCTACCTGAACCAGCAAGAGTTTTCAAGGGTGATGAAGCGGAGGAAATGAAAGAAATCTCGGTGAATCTGGAAGATGTACTAAGCCAAATTGACGGGTTAAAAAGTGATAAATCGCCAGGACTGGATGGTATACATCCCAGGGTATTAAAAGAACTCAAAAATGAAATTGCTGACCTGTTGTTAGTGATCTATAACCTGTCGCTAAAATTGTCTGTAGTACCTGAAGATTGGAGGGTTGCTAATGTTATGCTGATTTTTAAAAAGGGTTTCAGGGGAGATCGGGGAAATTACAGACCAGTAAGCCTTACTTCAGTGCCGGGCAAAATGGTAGAAACAATTATAAAAAATAAAATTGTGGAACATGTAGACAAGCATGATTTAATGATACGGAGTCAGCATGGGTTCAGCCGAGGGAGATCATGCCTCACAAATGTGCTTCACTTCTTTGAAGGTGTGAATAAACATGTGGATAAAGGTGAGCCGATTTATATAGTGTATCTAGATTTTCAGAAAGCTTTTGATAAAGTTCCTCGTGGGAGGTTCTTGAGAAAATTAAAGAGCTCCTTTTACGAAGGTGCGCTAGCGGTTTTATCGCACGCAATGGATTAGTGCGTGCCATAGTGCGTGCTAGCCGAAAATCTACCACCTGCTCAAAAGGAGGTGGTAGTGGCTAGCGCAACGTGGCAATTTAGCGTGCGCTATTCCGCGTGTTAAGGCCCTAGCCTTAACCTTCGTAAAAGGAGCCCAGTGTCATGGGATAGGTGGCAAAGTTCAGTTGTAGATTAGGAATTGGTTACTGGAAAGAAAACAGAGGGTAGGATTAAATGGTCATTTTTCTCAATGGAGGAGAGTAAACAGTGGCGTGCCACAGGGGTCTGTACTGGGACCAGTGCTATTTAACTTATTTATAAATGATCTGGAAATTGGAACAACGAGTGAGGTGATTAAATTTGCAGATGACACTAAACTATTCAAAGTTGTTAAAACGCATGTTGATTGTGAAAAATTCCAGGCAGACGTTAGGAAATTGGAAGACTGGGCGTCCAAATAGCAGATGAAATTTAATGTGGACAAATGCTAAGTGATGCACATTGAGAAGAATAACCTGAATCATAGTTATCGGATGCTAGGATCCACCTTTGGGATTAGCGCCCAAGAAAAGGATCTGGGTGTCATCGTAGACAATACAATGAAATCTTCCGTCCAATGTGTGGTGGCGGCCAAAAAGGAAAATAGGATGCTAGGAATTATGTAAAAAGGGATGGTTAACAAGACTAAGAATGTTATAATGCCCCTGTATCGCTCCATGGTGTGACCTCATCTGAAGTATTGCATTCAATTCTGGTCTCCTTATCTCAAGAAAGATATAGTAGCACTAGAAAAGATTCAAAGAAGAGCGACCAAGATGGTAAAGGGGAAGGAACTCCTCTCGTATGAGGAAAGACTAAAACGGTTAGGGCTCTTCAACTTGGAAAAGAGACAGTTGAGGGGAGTTATGATTGAAGTCTACAAAATCCTGAGTGGAGAAGAACCGGGTACAAGTGGATCGATTTTTTGCTCCGTCAAAAATGACAAAGACTAGGGGACACTCGAAGTTACAGGGAAATACTTTTAAAACCAATTGGAAAACATTTTTTGCACTCAGAGAATAGTTAAGCTCTGGAATGTGTTGCCAGAGGATGTGGTAAGAGCGGATAACTTAGCTGGTTTTAAGAAAGGTTTGAATATGTTCCTGGAGGAAAAGTCCATAGTCTGTTATTGAGGAAGACATGGGGGAAGCCACTGCTTGCCCTGTATTGGTAGCATGGAATATTGCTACACCTTGGGTTTTGGCCAGGTACTAGTGCCCTGGATTGGCCACCGTGAGAACGGGCTACTGACTTGATGGACCATAGGTCTGACCCAGTGGGGCTATTCTTATGTTCTTATATCCAATTAGCCCACTTCAAGAGAGTCAAGATATCATAAAAATAAAACTGGAAATAATTTATACATAATCAAAAATTAGAGCAAAGTCCCTAATACAAAACCCTACTCTATCTTAAGAGAGGATATTTATCTCTGAGAACATAACTACACTGCCTATTAATTTTTAATGTTGGTGGGTGGGCAGGGAAGAGGAGAGGGCAGAAACAGAGATGAAATACCTGGGCCTGTCCATTCCATCCCTGGCTCACCCAGAAATTGCCTTCTGGCTATGACTCTGGGAGAGAGTAAAACTGATGAAAGGAACGTACTCAAATGGGATTAGAATTTTTCAAATCCATATGGGTACTTTTCTTGTGAACCTGTCCCACATTAAAATAAGTGGAAAGACCATGAGCACTTTTATACTCATAGATCTGGCTGGTTGGATTTCTAAAGGAAATTCTACAGGGCTTGCAAAGCCTCTAGTAATTCTAAATGAGAGGTGAAAATAAATCTCATGCTATCAGTCACTGCCTTGATCTTTCCAAAAATGAAAGTACCAGCTGCGTCATACTGAATTATTCTAATAGGCTGTCTCACCATTTTTAAAAATGATGCCTTCTCAAATATCTAATGAATGACCTTACCCTTGTCTTATTCATAGTACTAGAAACAGGCTAGGTTCTTTAGTGCTATAGCAGTGCCAAAACCATGGAGGAGAGGCCTAGTGGGCCTAGGCCCCTCATCTTTGGCTTGGGCCCCTTTTGCTTTCATGGTCTAAACTGAGCATGCTCAGGAGAGTCGGCATCAGTGGCAAAAGCTCTCCTGCTGAATTAAGTGCTGCTTAGTAGAAGAAGGTGAAATGGATAAATTAGTTTCACTTGACAGTCTGAATGTATCACAGTTTCTTGAATCTTCTAAAGACATAATAGGTAAATGGGCAACACTCCTGGTGGCCTTCAAGCCAGAGTTAGAGAAGCAAGCTATTTTGAAGTTATACTTTGTGAAAAAGCAAGACCTGTTTTATGGCCAACGGGTAACCATTTTTCCCGATGTCTCTAGACAGACTCAATTGAAAAGGAGGCAGTTTTTACTGCTAAAGCCGAATGTCTTGGCAGTTGGAGCGAACTTCTTTTAAAATGTCCATGCAAGTGCCTTATCTCGTATGGAAGCGATAAATATGTCTTTTTTGATCCAGTCTAGTTGGAAGATTTTATCAAGGATAAACCTTTGTTGAAAGTTTGAAGTTTTCACTTTTTTTTTAGTTTAGGAGGTTGTTGTGTGACATAGTAAGTAAGCCACAAATTATGCCTATTAGTGATGGTAATGTATATATAAATTGATTTAATTTCCTAGACTGCGAACTGATGACCATTATAATGTGGACTAGATCATTGATGACCAATTTCTTTATACTTATTTACTATATTTTATATGCTGAAGTGCTGTTGATATTCATGAAAATTTGTTGTTTAATTGTAATGAATAATGAGAAATAAAAAAAAAAACTTTCAGAAAATCTGGATACACTACATTAACTGGCTCACTTATACCAACATGTTTATTCTCGCCTTCAAAGAGATGAAGCAAATTGGTGAGGCCCTTGGCTGAATCTTGGTTGATTCTGTCCCATTAAACTATGTTTGTCTATGTGTTCTGTAATTTTATTTTTTTTCTCTCTCTCTCTGCCCCTTCTCCTCCATTGTCCCCAATCTCTCAAACCTTCTTTTGCGGATCCTGCCATTTGGCGTCATCATTACTAAGCACATGGAGTCAACATTACAAAACACGTGCAATGTGGAGTTTCTGCTCAGGCGTAATGTGCATCTCTGCTGGGTCCCATCCCCCTCGGACATACACTTCTTGTTGCCTTGGGGACACTGCTTGCTTGAGTTGAGGCTCTGCATTGCATTGCCATAGTTCATAATATTGACAATGTATGGAAGAAACCAGTGGTTTGAGGGGAGGGGTTTATGCCAGAGGGTGTGGCAAGGGGGGAAGATGCTGGAATACATAAGAGGAGGTGAGTGAATTAATGGCAAATTACTAATACAGCACCTAAAATTGCTAAACAAGAAGGAGATAGGGATAGCGATCTGAACTCAGAGACAAGCCACCCCCAAAATCAGAGATCTCTGGTTACCCTGTGAGAAAATTTAAAGGTGTTGAGCACTGCAGGTTTAATGTAACCCAGATATTCAATGTTGGGCCTAATGTAGGCACTGACATTTTATATCAGTATCTGGCCATTGGAAGTTATCCAGGTACTGGCTGATATGGTGCCTGGGTTGCTGCCAGAGAAAGTCAGGACAGCTTTTCTGCTGTCCTAACTTTATTTGAGCACCAGGGTCGGTGTTAGACATGTTGAGGCCCAGGGTTAGGGTTACCAGACATCCGGATTTCCCCGGACATGTCCTCTTTTAGAGGACATGTCCGGGTGTCTGGACGGCTTTTTGAAACCTGGCATTTTGTCTGGATTTTGAAAAGCTGGTGAGATTGGGGCCAGGGCTGAAGTGCATCTGCACATGCGCAGATGCACTCCAGCCCTGGCCCGAAGAGACAAGGTTTGTGTGAGGCTGGGATTGGGGGGGGGGGTCGACAAGGCGGGGATGGGAGCAGAGCGGGTGGACCCAGGAGCATTACACGGTAGGCCTGGGGGCAGGACGGGGCTGGGCTTGAGGTAGAACGGGGCGTTCCTGGGACAGCAATTTCAGCATTTGGAACCTAGGACAATACCAGGTGGATTTTACAGTCTATGACCCAGAAATATCAAAGAAGAGACAAGTTAAATTAATCATGCATTTTTAATAGGTATAACTAATGGGCAGACCGGATGGATTGTTCAGGTCTTTATCTGTCGTCATTTACTATGTTACTATGTAGAACAGGGTGAGGTCATACGTCCTCTTTTAACAGATGGAAAATCTGGTAACTCTACCTAGGGTAGAAATTAAGGAGGGGACATCTAACTCTAAGTCAGAGGGGACAGACTATGGCAGGAGAAAGCACTAAGGGAAGTACTGCAAGAGAATCGCTGCTGTGACAACAATCACTTTGCATTTTAAAAGGTGATGGGGGCTTTGAAACAGAGTAGAGAGAAGGGAAAGACAACCCAGATCGTGGGGGCCATCGCTCTGTTTGTACCCCACCCTAATGCCAGCCCTGCTGAGCACTTACCTTATTAATGACCTGAAAAACCAGTCACAGTGGAATATTCCAGCACTAAGGCCCATATTCTATAAATGTTGCCTTAACCTAGGCACCTGAAGGCACCCTAACACCATTTAAATGTTTTTAAATGATTTTCAAGATGCCTAAAAAAATGGCACTGGAATTGCACCTCTGTAGGTGCTCCATAGGGCCTAACGCTACTATAGGCGTAGCTAATGCCAAAAGTGGTATTAGGTGTCACAAAGTGCCTATGTAGGTGCAATTCATGTCAAAGCTAGGTGCTGGAAATGTAGGCCTTGAAAACCCTGGCCTACATTTCTGGCGCCTGACTTTGCCGTTTCCAAGTTTTATTTAAAATTTAAATCGCCTTTATAGGGTTTCTAGGTGGTGCACAATTTTTAAAAAAGTATGGTGAGTATTTACATAAAAGAGATACACTCTAGACCACAGTTTTTCAACCGCCAGTCCGTGGACCGATGCCGGTCCGCAAAAAAATCGTGCCAGTCCGCGAAGGATTCAGGACCCCGCTGCAACAAAAGGTGCCGGTGTCAGCTGACGTGCAACTTCCTGTTGCCGTCGCTATGCTGGCACTCCTGCCTGCCACCACCGACTCCTGCCGCATATGTCTCCGCACCCCCATACAAGCAGCGTAAGGTCTGTGTGCTTTTAACTTCGGCACACAGCTGCCCCTAGGCAGTATTTTAGCGTAGTTTCATAAGGCAGCCTCGGGGCCTTTGGTAGGCCGGCCCACATCGCATCATCGAAGCAGGCCGGCCTACCAAAGGCCCCGAGGCTGCCTCATGAAACCGCGCTAAAATACTGCTTAGGGGCAGCTGTGTGCCAAAGTTAAAAGCACACAGAGCTGCCGCTAGCCTACATAGAGGAAACATTTGCTGGAGAGGGAAGGAGGGAAGGGAGAAGGTGTATTCCTGGACAAGGGAGGAGAAGGGGCTACTGCTAACAGGGGAGAAGGGGAAGGGAAGGGTTGAGAATTACTGTTGGATAAGGGGAGGAGGAAAGGAAGAAGGGGTACTCCTGGACAAGGGAGGGGAAGGGGCTACTGCTGACAGGGGAGAAGGGGAAGGGAAGAGAGTTACTGTTGGATAAGGGGAGGAAGAAAGGGAGAAGATACTGCTGGACAGGGGAGGAGGAACATTGGAAGGAAACAGCTGGCAGGGAAATTAGAGGAGGGGAAGGAGTCAGGATAGAATGGAGAGATCAGATGAGGGAAAGGGGAGAGACAGAGGAATGACAAGGTAGAGAGAGATTGATTCTGGGAAGGGGAGTCAGATGAAAAATAAGGAAAGAGGGACAAAGATGCTAGATCTGGTGTAGGAGAGAGGGGCATAGAAAGAACGCAGATACCATATGGGAGGGGGAGGGGTAGAGGGCAGACAGTGGATGGAAGAGGCAGATGCTGGATTGAAGAGACAGAGGGCAGACGCTGGATGGAAGAGAGTGAAAAGACGATGAAAGCAGAAACCAGAGATGACAAAAGGTAGAAAAAAATAATTTTATTTCTATATTGTGATTAGAATATATCAGATTTAAAATATGTATCCTGCTAGAGCTGATGTTAGACATAACTGGGGAGTGCAAAGCCCAGGCAGTGCGTCTTTAGCTTCCAGCTGGCTTAGGGCTCTCTCTGACCAGGAGGCAGTTGCCCTAGTTGCACTCCCCCTAACACCATTCCTGCCATGTGTGACTGCGGTATTCTGTTAGCATGATATTTGTGTAGCATTCTGTAATAATTTGGCTTATTCAGTTTTCTTGATAGTAGAGGGGATATATGTGAAGGGGAGGGGAGACGGGGGTTTTGTTGATCCTTGCCCTGTATTATTTATATTTATAAAATGACAATTGTACAGAATATTGTTTCTTTTTATACTTTAATAAAATATGTTCAATATAAAATCATAACTATTTGAGGCATGTGCGGATGGGACCGAGCTCGTGGGGACATGGCGGCAATGGGTTTTTTAAAAATTTCAGTCTTATTAGTTTGCCGGTCCACGAAATAATTATTTTATTTCCGCCGGTCCATAGGTGTAAAAAGGTTGAAGAACACTGCTCTAGACCAGTGGTCTCAAACTCAAACCTTTGCAGGGCCACATTTTGGATTTGTGGGTACTTGGAGGGCTTCAAAAAAAAAATAGTTAATGTCTTATTAAAGAAATGACTATTTTGTATGAGGTAAAACTTTTTATAGTTTATAAATCTTTCCTTTTGGCTAAGTCTTAATAATAATTTTGTAATTTATAGCTATAAGAGACATATGATCGAGAAACTGTTTTATTTTACTTTTGTGATTATGATAAACATACCGAGGGCCTTAAACTAGTACCTGGCAGGCCGCAAGTTTGAGACCACTAATCTAGACCATAATTTAGTCAGACAGACTTGTGATTCTTTAAACGTCGCCATCATGTGACTGACACACAATTGGTGGCTGCTTTTATGGTGGCCACCAAAGCTGCCAATTAGAGAATCCGGGCTTAACTGGACAGTGCCAAAGAGGTCTGTGCTGACATTCAGTAGCATTCTCTGATTAAGTACTGCAGAAAATCAGCAGCAGAGCTGACTAGCTGGAATTTTTAAACAGGTAGGAATCTTTCTATCCTGTTAAATCCTACTGAATATCTACCCCTTATGTTCCTAGCAGATTATTCACATCACTTTGTGCTTATTCTCATTTACACATGTGGTTTAAGGAATTCAATGAAATGAAAATGCTTTTTGTCTATTTTTAATTTAGGAGAGAAATGGAACAGATCATAGTCTCCCTGCACCACAGCAGGGTTGAAATTATTCATTCACCAAATATACCCCCCCTTTTACAAAACTGCAAAAGTGGGTTTTAGCGCAGGCCGGTGTGCTGAATGCTCTGCGCTGCTCCTGACACTCATAGAGTTCCTATAAGTGTCGGGAACAGCACAGAACATTCAGCACGTTGACCTGTGCTAAAAACAGCTTCTGCGGTTTTGTTAAAAAAAAAAAAAAAAAAAAAGGGGGGGGTGATAGTGATCTCTTTGATAGTCTTCCAAACAGCAGGAAAAAAAAAAAAAAAGTATATATATGTATGTGTGTGTGAAATAAATCTCCATTTACATGAGATCCTGAGGTTAATACATATGTAGAATTTATATCCTTGTAAAACAGCATTTACAGAAACAGCTCACAGGACCATGAATTATTGTAATTATTATTATTATTATTTTTAACAGCAGTTTTGTCCTGGCTTCCTGTGAAAATGTTGGCGTCAGAAGAACATTTGGAAAGAGAAGAAAGCTCTCAGCTTCCTACCAAGAAATACAAGTGTAAATACTCTTAATTGCCTG
Source organism: Geotrypetes seraphini (assembly GCF_902459505.1). NCBI lineage: Eukaryota > Metazoa > Chordata > Amphibia > Gymnophiona > Dermophiidae > Geotrypetes > Geotrypetes seraphini. Next base: position 424,441,176 of record NC_047084.1, read on the forward strand.
GAAATAATTTGTCATGCTAAATTGGACCAAGATAAGCTGATAGAAATACTTTGGATGCACCAAGTTTGTTAGCAGCTTTACTATTTTTATTTTTTTACTCACTCTGTTCCAATAAAATATTACAGGGTAGGGTATGACTTTCACTTTTAGGTCTGGCTTCCTTTTTTGCCAGGAGCATAATAACTGGAAGAACCATAGCCATGCTGCAAATTGTATTATTTTAGGACTTCATTCTGAGCTAGGGCTGAGATTACATTTCAGATCTGAGTAATGGGCTATTGACATATATATGACTTTAGTGAGATAAGGCCTTGTTTTTTTTTCCTCAGATGGGAATTAAACCACAGTGTGCATTTGCATTACATTATAGATGTAATAGTCTCTCTTTTTTTAAGCAAATAGCATGCATTCAGAGATTATGACATGCAGCAGGTCAAAAGCAACATTTTAAAAGGAATAACGGCTTACATCCACTGTGTTCAGCACCTCTTACAGTGCATTAGCAGATCTGGAAGAAACACTCTAAAGGTTCTTCATCTCAGTCATGGTTTATCACATACTCGCCTGCACTGGACATTAATCTATGGGGAGATGGATTGTCATAGGCATGGTTCTCTGCTCCACTCTAGCCGCATGTGCATTACCTAAATGGAAATCTGATCTTCTTCATGCTATATTCTGTTTGCTGTGACTGGACTGCAGATGTCAGTGGTGTACGTTAGCAGTTTTCACAGTGCATAGTCTCCTCAGTATTTCCATTTATTTACCTACGTGCGCTCCGCAGCTGCACGGTTTCTATTTGTGGCCTGACAATGAGGGCTTTATTCTCCGCTGCTTCGCTGAGGCCTAACTAGCCCGTCAGGCTCAGCATGCCAACCGGCCAGGTATGTAAGCAGCTCAGCACCTTTCCTGTTCCCAGAAGTGTGGAAGACATAATGGGAAAGGAATGCAGAAGTTTTCACCTGCTGTAATTGTTTAATAAAGCACTTTACAATGGATTCTTTGTCATCCCTCAAAGAATGGGTCAGTTGTGAATGGTGATGATTGTGTGAGGGATTTATGTAAACAGAAAGATCTGCATAATTGGTACAATATTTCCAGAAAACTTCCATTTAAGTTGCACAGAATGTCCCCATATTTTCTTTTTCATTAGTTTTTTTCAATATCTCTTCAGATGTTCTTTATTCACTATACATGCTCTTTCTTTGAATGGGCAGAGGAAACTGAGATATATTGCTGCTTCTAAAATGAATTAGATGTAGGCAGTGGTAAAACAGTGTATTCCATTGGTAGAGAGATTTTGTGTTTCTTCTTTCAGAAAAGCTGTTAGTTTTAAATACTGTTGCAATATTATGACCAACAATAACTAGTGAACTAAAACATCGCAGTGGGAAACATTGTGAAATTTTATATCCCTGCCAAAGGTGTCAAAATGGGGGTGGAGAGGGTCATAGGGGCCATGACCTCCCCAAAAATTGATGATAGCACTGCAACAGGGCCGATGGGGATCCTGCAGGGATAGTTACACCTCTTGTGATAGCGGTGTACCTAGGCAGGCGTTACTTCTGTGGGAGCAGCATCTCACTACCAGCCAGCATATCTGCTGGTCAACTCTCTCTTCTGCGTCCCTTCCCAACATATACTCCTCTCCACCGCCACTGCCTCATGTCTACTTCAAATTTCTTGTAAAAGCACAGTGCCGCTATGCCGCCAGCCTGCACGTCTTCTCTCCACTGCGGCAAGTCCCAGCGGAAACAGGAAGTTGTCAGAGAGGGCGGGCTGTAATAGAAAGAAGACGCTGGGGCCAGTGGCAGGGTGGTGCTGTACATTTACAAGAAATTTGAGGTACACACGTGGGGGGGGGGGGTGAAGGAGTAGATGGCGGGGAAGGGATGTGGCAGAGAGAGTCAACCAGCAGGTAAACTGGCCGGTAGCGAGAATAATGCCTAACAATAAGGCCCCACTGGAAATATTTCAGATTCAGGGGAGGGGTAGATGGTAGAGAGGGAGCAATATAGAACTTGGAGGAGGGAGTGGGGGAAGGGAGAGATATTTGACTCAAATGAGGGAAGGAGGGATGTGAGACTCAGGAGGGAAAGATGTCAGATATGTGAGGGACAGGGAGAGATAGACTTGGGGATGGCAGAGGGAGTAGAAGGAGGAGAGGGAGAGGTGGATTTGGAGGAGGACAGAGGGAGCAAGAGAGGGAGAAATGGACATGGGAAAAGGCAGAGGGAGTCATGGACAGAAGATAGAAGGGGAGAGAAGGAGAGATGGTAGAGAGGGGACAAAGGGAGAAATTGATGTGAAGGGGGCAAAACAGGGAGATGGAGAGAGATTTGGTGGAGAGGGCAAAATGGGGAAAGGGAAAGAGATTCAGGGGGAGTGAGAGATGGATGACTCAGGGAGAGCATAGGAAGGAGAGGAGAAATGGACAGGGAAAGGAGGAGGGGATATGGACTGGGGGGCAAAAAGGGGGAGGGAGTAGAGATGTCAGACTTGGGAGGAGGGAGATGAAGGGCAGAAAGGAGAGATGTTGGACTTCTTGGAGGGAAAGAGAAAGAAAGAGAAGAGGGAAATGCTGGGTTACAAAGGTGAAGTAATCGACAAATAATGGAGATGCTAAAAATGGTGGGTCTATGCGGTAGAGTTGTCAAGGAGATGAGTGAGCAGAATAATGAGTATACGAGGGTAAAAATGTGGTATTGGGAAGCAGATACAAGGGAATAGGAGGATGAGAAATGTGAAAGCTAGGGGATGAGAGAAGGAGATAGAAAGTTGATGAGATAAAGAGTGAAAAGGAATAAAGCTATGTTACCTCTAAGCTGTGTGGATGCACACCTTTGGGTAGCAGGCCGTGCAGCCAACACACCAGGACTCTGCTCTTGCTGCTGCTGCCTGTGGCTTTGTGAAGAAAGAAGTGCAGCTGGAAAGAAGGAGGACAAGGCCTACTTGGATGTTTTAGAGCCAGCCAGAGCACAGGCACACACCTTTGGGCGAGGGCATGAACTTGGGACACAGAAGGAGGGAGGAATAGAGGCACGCTGAGTCACAGAAGGGAGAGAGAAGGGTGCATTGGGACATAGGAGGGAGGGGAGCATTGAGACACAGAAGGAAGGAATGAAGGGAGCATAAACTTGGGACAAAGGAAGGAAGGGGAAGAGACATGAATGTGGGTCACAGAATAGAGAGGGAACGTGTCAGGACACAGAAGGGAGAGAGGGGGCACAAATTTGGGTCATAGGATAGTAGGATGAAGGGAGGGAGGGAAAGAGATGCTGAGGGACTAGAAAGGGAGAGTTGTTGAGTATGGTGTGAGTGAGAGGGAAAGGGATGGTATACATGGGAAAAGGAAGAAAAAGAAGAATTGTTGGGCATAGGGAGAGATAGAATTGTCGGACATGGTGGTGGGAGAGGAGTGAGGTAGAAAGAGATGAGAGGGAGGAATGTTGGACATGGTGGTGGAGAGAATAGAGAAAAAGATGTGGCATGATGCTGGAGAGGATGATAGAAGGGCAAATGTTGGGCATGGGGCTGGTGGGCAAGGGTGAAAGATACTGCTTAAGAGAGAGAAAAATGTTGGATGCGGGAGTAGAGGGAGTTGGAGAGATGCACCCTGGATGCCTTTCTATTTCCCCACTCCCTTTGCAGCAAGGGAGGGAATGAGAGAGAGAGATGTGAACAGTGTGAGAGAGAGGGAGATGTTGCAGATGGGGGGTGGAGGAGACAGGAAGAAATGCTGGGCAGGGCTGGGGGAAAGAGTGTGCTTGGTGTACTGTAGTTTAATTTTGTGTTTACCATTATGTGTTGTTAATAAGATTATATTGTGTGTATATGAAAAATAAACAGAAGAAATGGCATTTACAATTAGTACTATTAATATGGGGGCGGGGTCTGAGGCAGAGCTTAGATGGGTCCGGATCCGGGTCCGGGTCTAGGGCAGAGCTTTTGGGCTCCTCCAAACAAAAAAAGTATTCCACTATTATCCTATTAATAGCCTATTATCCCCGCCAACAATTTATTTCATAACAAGGCATTGTTATACGATATACATTATGGTGATACAACACAGGGACAAGGTCCCATAACTTCCTAGTTCGTTGATGTCCTCATTTTTATATTGTAGAGGTAATAACATGTTCCACGTGGTGTGCCAATACATTCAATTGCCAAGGTCTTCATTCCTGTCGAGGACTGCCAACAGGTCAGGTTTTCACATGCATAAGAGAGATTTGCATGCGTGTTTCCTCTATAGTAAGCAAAACTTTCTCATGTATATTTATTAGGGATATGCTGAAAACCTGACTTGTGGGTGGCCCTCAAGGACTGGGATCGAAGGCAAAGGATGTATTGTGCTTTATATGTTGGAAAATGTTACTGCATATGG